>NC_053426.1:85377282-85677282 GCF_007990345.1 Gossypium hirsutum
GGTGCACCCCAAGGTGAGAAACTTGGTCGAGCGAAACCTCTATCAGTCAACTCTTGCAACTGAGCTTTCAACTCCTTTAACTTGGTTGGTGCCATACGATACGGAGCTATTGAAATTGGCGTAGTTCCAGGTACAAGCTCAATACCAAAATCTACCTCCCGAACAGGTGGTAAACCCGGTAATTCTTCAGGAAAAACATCCGGGTATTCACAAACCACCGGCACAGATTCGGGTTTCTTTTCTAATTCTTTGTCATCAAGTACATACGCAAGGTATGCTTCGCACCCTTTTCTTACATATTTCTGGCCAACATTGAGGATTTTACAGCTGGCAACCATCCAAGTCCGTAACTCAACCGATCACTCGTATTTGCGCACTCAAATCCATAGTTTGCTTTTGCAATTCACACCGCATCATGCACGGTCAACCAATCCAACCAAGAATAACATCAATCATCAAACGGCAAGCATCAATCCGCCGGAAAACAGGAACTTCGAATCACTAGGACATTCTACACACTTTGTCGACAACACGTAACGACCAAGGGATTGACACCCGAATACGAACTCAGTAGACTCAATAGTAAGTTTACGGATGCTAAGTTTCGCATATATAAGAATGAGTAGATCCAGGTCAATCAAAGCAATCACATTAGTATAAAGAGAGAAAAGACCGGTAATACATCTGCGAGGAAGCATCCTCACGTCGCGTATAGCATAAGCCCTAGCAGGAGCCGAGCCTCGAATCTGGTCGTACATCTTAGATCCTCCTCTGACCACCATAGCATTGCCTATTTTTAGATGGTCTACCTCGACAGTAGACCCGGTTCCCACCGATTACATTGTTCACCCTCGGCATCATGTGTCAACACCCACGGAGCGTCAGGAAACACCCCGAACATACCGCAAATTGACATGGTGACATCATCAACACGACGAATGATCGTGCTCACAGGGTCGATCGCGATCCGCAAGAAACCCGAATGTCCCTAGACCGCCTAAGCATCTCTAAATTCTTCGATGACTGGGAAGGCTTCCCCGAAGACCTCTTACGAACTCCTTTGCTCCAATCAGCTTTCTTTTCTCCATACTTACTCCTCGGCTTACAAGCTGCCAACGAGTACCACAAATTCTCGATTTCCAAGATGCCAACATACAGCTTTATATCATCATTTAGTCCATCCTCGAAACGTTTACACATCACAGCTTCGAAGAAATGCATTCTCGCGCATATCGGTAAGCCTCACAAATTTTCGTTCATAGTCGGTAACCGACATGGAACCTTGTTTGAGTTCAAGAAATTCCTTCCGTTTTTGGTCAATGAATCTCTGACTGATATACTTTTTCCGAAACTCAGTTTGGAAAAACTCCCAAGTTACTTGCTCTCTAGGCACAACAGAAGTCAACGTATTCCACCAATAGTAGGCAGAATCACGTAGCAAGGAGATGTACACTTTAGGCACTCATCGGTGTGCAAGATAGCTCGTCGAGTACCCGGATAGTGTTGTCCAACCAAAATTCAGCTTGCTCGGCATCATCGCTGTCCGTAGCTTTAAATTCAGTAGCCTCGTGTTTTCGGATTCTGTCAACTGGGGGCTTATTTGACCTTATTTGGTCAGTTGCCGGAGGTATTGTAGGTGCGGGGGTGGCATAGTCGGGAATGGAGGTTGTGGAACAGCCGTATTAGTTCGAATGTATTGGTTGAACCAATCATTCATACGCTATAGAAAGCTTGTCTAGCTTCGTCATTCGGATTACTAGCAATCGGTTAAGAGTCCGCCGGAGCTGTCCCTTGTGCGGGAGCAGGCGCCACACTCTCAAGATCATCAGCTACCGCTCGGTCGGGATCGGGATCCATTACTATAATAAACACATTTTCAATCGTCAAAATCACCACACTATCAAATAATCACAAAATGGCATGTATAGCTAGACCCAAACGTATTACGGTAGTCCTAGAATCGACTAAACCGTAGCTCTGATACCAATAAAATGTAACACCCGTATCCGAGTCCGTCGCGGAGTCGGACACGAGGGGTTTGCAGACTTAAATCACTTCTTTGCACAATCCATTTTAAATTTTCCAGGCAAGCTGGCTAACTGCGTCACTGTCACCTTAAAAATCATATCTTGAGTTTCACAACTCGAAAATCAGCTTCGTGATTTTTCGCTGAACTAGACTCATATATGCATCTACAAATTTTTTTCTAGAATTTGGTTGGACAATTAGTACAGTTTATAGTCAAATTCCCATGTACAGGATCGACTACACTTCCCTTTCGCATTACGACTTGGATATTCCCTGTACAGGGCTTCATACTGATGTCGTTTGTTTCTATAGAAACTAGACTCAAAAAGGAATCTATGCATATATGGAATGACTTCTAATTATCTCTGGTTAATTTATAATGAATTTCCAAAGTCGGAACAGGTAATCCAGAAACCGTTCTGGCCCTGTCTCACGAGAACCCGAATATCTCTTAACATACTGTCCATATGATCGTTTCGTTACTTTCCTATGAAAATAGATTCATCAAGGTTCGTTTACATAATTTATTCACTATTAATTCCATTCCTACTATTTTTAGTGATTTTTCACCACATCACTGCTGCTGCCAGCATCTGTTTTTTAAGGTAAACTTTACCTATTTCATGATCCTCCTTGGATCAACTAGAGTTTGTCATACATATTCCAAAAGTGATCAAGAATAACCCTCCCATGGCTAACCGTTACAACATTTCCATACCTCTCGACGAACAACATACAAAACGATTATAATGCTATGATCAAAGTATATTTAAGCCATTTTCGCATGGCTATCCAAATTTACACAAAACGAAGGGTACATGACCAACAACAAAAGGGTAGTCCTATACATGCCATTTCAAAGTTCAACCAAAATTGTACCAAAAGGGGGCTTTCATAGTGTGGGAGACTTCGACTTCCAAAAATCCCGAGTCCGATAGCTGACGAGCCAAAATCTATAAAACAGAGAAACAAAGAAATGGAGTAAGCAATTTATGCTTAGTAAGTTTTGAGCAAGGGATTCCAGCACAACAAAAGTATAGCATTCATATAGCTAAACGGATAATTTCATATGCACAAATTTTCAATATCATACTTACTTCACATTACCAACCCTTATGTTCATACACAAAAGATCAACTTAGCCAAAGGCCGGTAGCTCATTTATCGACTGAGCGAATACAGATTTGTAAGGGATCAACTAATTCAAAGCACACACGAAACATACCTCATCGCTGGGATTTTACGAGCGTATTAATTTAAATTTTTACAGCAAGATCGCTCGTTCCCAAATCAAGCATCTTCGGGGTTTAGCCGGATATAACCACTCGCACAAGGCCTTCGGGTCTTAACCCGGATATGGTCACTAGCATAAATGCCTTCGGGACTTAGCCCGGATATAGTCGCTAGCACAAATGTCTTCGGATCTTAGTCCGGATGTAGTTGCTTAGCACAAAAGCCTTCGGGACTTAGCCCTGATATCATTCGAGTAACCATGCACATATATCAATAAATCATGACACATTCATATTTCATTTTCATTACCAAAGCTCAAACACAAGACACTTATCACATTTACAATTTCGGCTCAATAGCCACATATAAGAGCATGATTTTGATTTACTTAAGACATAATCTAATCGAATCATAATTTAAGTCCCATTACTCGAAAACTTACCTCGGATGTTGTCGAACGATTCCGATGGCTATTCGACCACTTTTTCCTTCCCTTTATCGGATTTAGTTCCCCTTTGCTCTTGAGCTTAATTTAACAAATAAATTGATTTAATCATTTGAGCATCGAAAAGAGGAACTCAAGGTACTTGGCCCACATATATTCATTAGACATTAAAGTCACATATGTACGGAATCATGAATCAAACTCAACACATTAGTTAATACTCTCCTTAGCCGAATTTTCTAAGTCAAGATAAAGCCTTCAATATGCTTACCTATGGCCGAACAACACATCAACCTATGTACTCATTCATGTGGCCGATTATGCATGTCTATGTTGAGGCCAATTATATACTCAATACCACACACAAATGGCATACCTTTACTAACTAATGCATTACATATTATAACTCAATACGCATCCATCATGTACTCCATAACCGAAACACCATCATATGTAAATATATACCTTGAGATATTGTATATGTCATACCAATACGTCATGTGCAAACATATATATATATGTGCAAGAGCCGAATCTCAAAGTTGATTATAACTAAACATGAACATAAATCCAAAACACAAATCTTACCTACCATGCAATAAGCATAAATCATACTTATGGATATACCATGGCCGAATACATCACAACACCATACCATTTCAATTTTGGTCATGGTTAAACAAAGAACTTAATGTCTCACTAAAAAATGCTAAAAAGAAAATCCAAGAGTCATCAATCCACCATCACATGTATCATTAACAAGCTTCATATTTAGCATGCAATGGCATTAACACAAAATCCACCTAGGCCAAATATCATCCCCATGACATAGCAAAGATTTGAACCATGGGCTAATTAGAACTCAAGCTAGCAACTAAAAACATGCATGAATCTCATGGCACAACCTCAAACATACCTTAATCTAGATACAAGTATGGCCAAACCTCCTCCTAATCCTCTTCCAAACCAAACATGAAGCAAGAACTCCTTCCTCCTTCCTTAGAATTTTCGGCCAAAAGAAATGAATTCCTCTTTCCTTAGAATTTTCGGCCAAAAGAAATGAAAAAGGATGAACAAATTTTTTTTTCTTTTCTTTAACTCACGGCAATGGGGGGAACACTCACACACATTCTTTTTTTTCCATTTCTTTATTACCCATACTCCTTATTTTATTTTCCTAACATACCTCACTAACATAACTTGTTTGTGACATGTTTCCACTCATAGCATGGCCGGCCACTACTAATTAGGGGGGAAATTTGACATGCAAGTCCTCCCTTTTTATTACATGCACTATTAGATCCTTATAGATTAGCCTATCACATTTCAAAAGTGTCACACAAATCCTACTAACTGAATTCACATGCAATCGACTAAATCGAAGCTTGAAATTTTCACACATTCATAATTACATATTCTAGACAATAAATATCACATTCAAACATTTCAGTGACTCGGTTTAGCGGTCCCGAAACCACTTCCCGACTAGGGTCAATTTTGGGTTGTCACAATTCTTGTCCCGTTTTTAACAATTTTTACATTTTTGAGTTCGTTGTAACTTGATTTAGCTATTTCAAGGACTAATTTAAAGAAAGTTAAAGTTTAAAATTTTACCCATGTTGAATATGCTTGTATTTTGATGTTTGATGGTAGAAAAAGCATTTTGATGTTTGTTAAACAATTTTTGTAAAGTGATTTTCAGTAAAAATGTCAAATCGGGACTTATTTGTAAAAGTCTATAAAATGTATAGAAAAGTGAATAAATGAAAAATGTGGGCTGTTATGAGTACAAACAACAATTGGCTAGGCTTGGGTTGTGAAGAAATTGAATGAAATTCATTTTACGAGTCTAGGAACTAAATTGTAAAATGTTAAAAAGTTAGGGGAAAAATGTTAATTTTGCCATAATATGTTTTTGGGCTGAATTGAATAATGTGATGATTAAATAAGGTAAATGTGGTATTATAGATCAAGAAAAATGAAGTTCAGGTCTAGATCGAGGGAAAACAAACTAATTGACGAATAGATCTCTTTGGTCATTTTTGTAACCAATGTAAGTTTGTATGTTAATTAAGCTTTACTCTAAATGTATTTAAATGCTTTAATCTATGCATAAATTGTAAAATTGACCTTACTGACATATTTGACGATGATTTGGCAAGTGAGAAATCCCAACCGAACCTTAGGAATAGATTAGGATACAAGTGACATGTACTAGGGTTTTATGTTATGTGATCTGGGTGCTGGTCCTATACGTCTTACAAGTAGCTGAGTATACTGGCATATGTTGCGGTTACTTGACAACTTGTGTGAGCAGCACAGAGTAGCTACGTCTTGACTGACAGCTTATGTGAGCAGGCCCATTAATGGGTAGAGAGCGAGCATATATGTGATATGAGATAAAGGTAGCAATGGCTACATATTTGGCACCTTGTGTGCAAGATTTCCCGAGTATCCGACATTATTATTCCGAGTGGTTCATTGGGTATGGCGAAGATGAGAATGAGTATGAAACCATTATGATGGTACAGGTATGTGCACAAAACTTATGATTGTTAAATTCGTGAAACGATGAACTTAAGGTAAGTCGTGATGGAATGAATTATGATCTTGAGAATATGGTAAAACACATTATCTTATGTTATTACTTGCATGTTAATGTATGGTAAGGTTAGCTTATTTCTTTCATACGAGCTTACTAAGTTATATAGCTTCCTCTGTTTTATTTTCCATGTTTTATAGTGTCACCAAGCTACCTCGGGTTGGAGATTGCCGGAGTTCGCATCACACTATCAAATCTTTATTTTGGGTACTGATGATTTTAACCATTTTGAGAATATGGCATGTATAGGGACTTGGTCATTTTGTTATATGTGTCATTATGATTTGGCCAAATGTATTGGCTTGTAATTGTGAAAGGCTTGATGTGGTATTAGGCCATGTAACTTCGCTCATTTTGATTGAATTGGTTGTAAGCTTATATATATATGTGATTTGGTTTGGTAGAACATGATGTAGAAAACATGTTGAGTGCGGATAATGAAATGACATGAATTGGTCTTGTTTTGTTGATGTATTAGTTGTCCAAGTGTGCTGTGAATTATGCCTTGAACTTGTTCATGTTTAGGTGTAAATGAGGGTGACAAATGGCTTCGTAAATAAACTTTATTTTGTCCACTCAGGTAGACACACAAGCGTGTGTCTAGGCGTGTGTGACACACTGCTTGCCCCATGGGCATGTGTTCCGGCCTTGTGTCCCCTGCACCTTAATTTTGAGAAACAGAATGCTTAGAATTGAGCACACAAGCAGAGACACGGGCATGTGTCTCAACCATGTGTGGGACACAGCCTCAGGCACGAATGTGTGAAGTCTGCACCTATTTTATGTAAATTAAATTAACCACACGACCTAGCACATGGGCGTGTGACATGGCCGAGTGACCTCAATTTGTTCATGCTTTGTAAAATAGAGAGTTACACGGGTTAGGGATACGGGTGTGTGTGACCACACGGCTTGCCCACATGGGCATGTCCCAAACCACACAAGCGTGTGACCCTTGTGCATGGCAAAATTTTTCTAAGTTTTGTAAAATTTTCTTAAGTACTCAATTTAGTCCTGAACCACTTTCAAAGCATGTTTTGGGCCTCGTAGGCTCGCTTTAGGAACTTTATGTTTGAATGCAAATGATTTTAATTTGGATGAAAGTTTATGACTCGGAATTGTATTTTTGCTTGTGATGTGAGTCCGATAATGCCTCGTATCTTGTTCTAGCATTGAATATGGATAAGGGGTGTTACACCTAGTGCCACCCTATGCTGCTCCGTGAACTGAGGCTTGTGCATTACTTTCAACTTCATCGGAGCCAGCTTGGTTTGATGTCATTTCTATATGAAAGCATAGTTCAAAACATGTCAGGAGTTATCACACTATTAGAGGTTATATAATGGCATGTATTTCTAGACTCGTACGCGCTACATTTAGTTCGAGAATTAACTAAACCATAGACCTAATACCAATAAATATAACACCCCTAATCCATATCCGTTGCCGAAATATGGTTACGGAGCATTATCGCAAAAATGTAACTTAAAACATTCAATCACATACATTTCATGAATCATATCTAAATTGATTCAAACACATGTATATCATACCTATTTCAAGCCCTCAAGGCCTCAGAAACAGTTTAGAAATGATTCGGGGATAAATTGGAAACATTTAGAATTTTATAGAAAAAGATAGAAAATTTTACACTGTAGGGGTCAAACGGCCGTGTGGCCAGGCCGTGTGTCTCACACAACTAAGACACATGCCCATGTCTCAAGCTGTGTGGACATTTAAAGTAGGGACACACAGCCGTGTCTCAGGCCGTGTCCATGCCCGTGTAACTCTTTGACTTATGTCACATGGCCAAGCCGCATGCCCATGTCCCAGGATGTGTGCTAGGCCATGTAACTACCTGACTCGCAATCCTTTGAAACCTATAGGGGACACACGGCTGAGACACACGCCCGTGTCTTTGGCCGTGTGGACGAGAAATAAGCCAATTTCACCCTAAACAGACACACACCCACAAGCCATTTTGTACATATCACCAAGCCTTTAAAACATACCTAAACATGATTAACAATGACTAAACCATTGATCCATTAACCCATACAACCAATAGGCCAAAAGGCACTTCAATCACAAATCATCAAATCAACCAAAGCATAAACACATTTGGCATAAATCATCCACACAAAACTACCTATTTTCATTCCAAGCCATGGCACAATTAACCATATGCCAAACCACATCTAAACATACCAAATTGGTCTTTTAAAATCATGCATGCACTTGACTATTTCAACATTAGCTATCAAAGCACCAAAATGTCAAAATGTCATCAACCATTTAACCACATATTTACATGTCAAACACAACAACTAGATCAACAAACATAATTCACCTATACATGCCATTATAACCATGACTCAAAACATTAAAATCTATCGATTTAGTCATTGGATAATATAATAGGTCTCCAACGAGCTTCCAATCTGAAGAGGCTTCTGATTATCTATAAAACTTGGGAAAGGAGATTATGTAAGCATATAATGCTTAGTAAGTTTGTATAACATAAAACACAACTTACCATTTCATTTCACAACATTAAAACTTAACATGGCATAATCCAACTTTTAGCTTGGCACAAGCCTACGCACCAACACAAACATGTTAGCATACTTAAACATAATTCATATGAATTTAACACGGATAACCATTAAACTTGAGCTTAATTCAATTGGATTTACCATCCATCATAACATAACATTTTTCTATGTAGCTCATCATTTCAATGTATTTCATACATACATGTCTTGGTTCATATTGAACACTTACCATATTCTTTCAAGTTCATGCCCGTTGAACCGTTAGAATATCATTGGATACGCGGGATAGCTCACACGAAGTGTGCTAATGATGTAATCATAATCTTTCCTTTCATATATATAGTTGCTCACATGAGCTATGAAATAGGTATGCTCACACGAGCTATGGGTCAAAATGCAAGATACACAGTGCTGCTTACACAAGTTGTGGAGTATCCGCAACACATGCCAGACCTCAGCCATCGGTAGGAGATTCAAGACCAGCACTCGAAACATGTAAACCCTAATGACTTGTCATTTGTATCCTACAAATTCCTAAGGTTCAAACGGGGCTCGATAGACATCGTAACATCGTTGGATTTGCATCGATCATTTACATAACAATCCATAATTTACATATAGCTCAAAAGATAACATTAAAACATTTCATAATTACACGAACTTACCTTGATGATGAAGGTGTAGAAATAGAGTCGACTAATCCGAAGCTTTTTCTTTAGCTCAATCTAAAGCCATACGAGGTCTATCTTGATCTAAATACATAAATTCAATATATTTAATAACCATTCCATTCAATTCAATCCAAATTCATATTTTTATAAAATTACACTTTTGCCCTTATTGTTTTGATTTCATTACAATTTAGTCCTTAAGCTCATAATTTAAAATTCAAGCAATTTCATCCCTACCCAAACTAGCCAAATTTCATATAGTTCCATACCAACTTTTACAATTCATTATTTTAAAATTTTCACCATGCATTTTACACATTTTACAAATAAATCCCTATTTGATATTTTCAACAAAATTCACTTTACAAAAGTTGTTTATCAATAAAAAAAATTCATTTTCTTCCATAAAACATCAAAAACCACATGAATACATTCATGAAAAAAACCTAACCTTTTAACAGTTTTGTAAATTATCCCTGGGCTAGCTAGATTAAGTTAGAACGACTCCAAAAACATAAAAAAACATTAAAAATGGGATCGAAATTCACTCACATGCATAATGTATTATTGGTCAAACCTTCAAGCTCATTTAATGGAGTTTCCTTAGTCTAAATTTGGTGGTAGATGGACAAAATAAAGATGATGACTTTGTTTTAATTATTTTACTATCATATATTTATTAATTTACAATTATAACATTATTACTAAACATTAAAATCACTTAATAATATGTACATAATTGTCCACCCACAATCAAATGGTATAATTACCACATAAATCCCTTAAATAATTAATATCATAGCCGTTTAGTACCTTTAGCTTGTAGAACCCAAATTTTGCACCTTTTGCAATTTAGTCCTTTTTACCAAATTAAGCATGCAAACGATAAAATTTCTTAATGAAAATTTTATACAACTTTGCTAATATTTCGTAGACTCTAAAATAATAATAAAATAGATATTTTCATATCTGATTTGTGATTCCAAAACCACTATTTCAATTTCATTGAAAACGGGCTATTACATTTATTGAGAAAACATTTAGTCTATTTTTGCTATCATAATAACAATTTAGATTAATTTGAACAATATATAATAATTAAAAAATAATTTATTGTACTTAAATTATTAGCATATTTAATTTTAATTAATTTTGATAAATTTTAAATATTTAGTCTATTTTTGCTATCATAATAACAATTTAGATTAATTTGAACAATATATAATAATTAAAAAATAATTTATTGTACTTAAATTATTAGCATATTTAATTTTAATTAATTTTGATAAATTTTTATTTCTTTTTGATAATAAATTTTTATTTCTTTTTGACAAATCCGCACAAAGGGTGAAAATTGGCTTGGAAGACATGTTAGAAGCGCAAAACCAGGGAGCGATTTTTGAAGCATCGAGGCGAATCAATTTTTCAACCTAAGACATTCCAAATTATGAATATTAATTCATAATATAATTAATTTTAATTTTAATCCAATTTATTTTGGGTTCAATAATTATTATTAATTAAATTATGAAATGAGGCCCAGTTGTGCTGAACCGGGAAGACCGATCTAACCGATCAAAAGGGCTGCCCAAAACTGTCCTACATGCTAACCCAATCAGCTCAAATTAACTTATTATTTGACTTACAAATCAGTCCTTGAAGTTTACTTAAAAATGCATTCAAACCCCTCCACTCATCAAGCGTTTTTATATTTTCCCCTAGCTAAATTTAGCAAGTTTGAAACCTTCAAACCTGCCACATGTGTGGCCAGCCAAGGGGGGTCTATGGCTGCTGACTTTTTGCTATTTTTAGCAGCCAATCCCTCCTATAAATACCCCCATTTTCAACTCATTTCCACACACCTCTCACACCATTCATTCTTCACTTTTCTCTCTTCCAAACTTTCTTATGCTTTCCATTTTTCCCTTCCATTTCCTTGTCGATTTCCTCCCTTGGAAAAGAGAAATTTAACCACATTGGTAACAGCATTCAAGTGCTTGTAGAAGCCAAGGTTCTACAGGAACAAGCGGAGAAGGAGGAGCAGAGCAAACTAGTCAGACTTCGAAGAAACACGTGATTTGATTATACTTTCCTAGCCTTTAACTTTTATTGTTGTTGTTATAAACATGTCTATGAATACATGTTATGTTGATATTTTTAATTTAAATTAGCATGGCTTAAATTTAATTTGTGTTAGGTTAATTACATTTCGTCCACTTAAGTTATTAAAATTATGTTTGTGTTGTTATAGGTCTTGGTAAATTGTTTGATTTAGTAAAACTATGATTAAGTTATTCTTGCATTATAAATTGTAAGGTAACTAATGAATTAATTAGTAATCGTGTTGAAATTGTAATTAATGGACACAATACTTAATTAGTACATGTTTAATCTTCTAAGGTAGCTAAGTATTAAATTAGCGACGGCATTAAACGGTACATTAGCCTTCCATAACTTGCAAGATTATTGTGATTAAATTGTTTCAATGTAGGTTTATATTGTTACCTCACTTAATCTTTTACTTACTTATTCAAATTGATTAATTGTTTGAATTGGCATAGTGATATGTTTAAGAGATTTAGTTAATTTAGTAAGTGTTTATGCAACATCCCTTACCCGTATCCCACGCCGGGGTAGGGCACGAGGCGTTACTAGACTTAAACACATACATACAAACATTTTCGGATCATAAAATTTCGTTCAAATTTAAAACTTTCAAACTTCCTCTTAACGTCCCTGATATGGACCTACAAGGCCCAAAACACGCTTTGGAAATAGTTCAGGAATAAACCAAACACTTTTGAAAACTTTGAAAAATTTCAATGCAACCAGGGGCACACGCCCCGTGTGGAAGGGTGACACGCTCGTGTGTCCTCTTAACATGGCCATGTTGAAGGCCCGTATGGCTCACACGACCTAAACATATCAGGACATGCCCATGTACCTAGCCCATGTGCATTTATTTATTAATTCGAACCTACAAGGGATTTCACATGGCTTGGCACACGTCCGTGTCCCTCACACAGCCATGACACGCCCGTGTCTCATCTCGTGTACAAAAACCTTAACATTTGGTTTTTGACATCATCAACTCTTTAGGGGTACACAGCCTTGGTACACGCCCATGTACTAGGACGTGTCCTCCACACGGTTGAGACACGGCCACTAAATGTAACACCATTTGCTAGTAAAACAAAACTTTTGTCCTTTTATGCGATTTAGTCCTTTTTCGAAATTAAGCTCACAATCGCTAAAATTAATTCATTAAAATTTTCATGCATCCATGTAAACATGCTACAACCCATAAAAGAATATAGAAATAATAATTTATCTGACCTCGGATTAGTGGTTCTGAACCCACTATTCCAACTAGCCCCAAAATCGGGTTGTTACACTTTATGTGCTATAGTTAACAAATTACCAAGTTGCCATCTATTTATTCGTAATAACATGAACATCTTTTTAGTAATATTAAGTTAAGAAATGTAATTAATCTTACACAATCATGTCATCTTGATTCAAATCATCTTTTGAAATTGTGCATTGGAACTTTTATTTTTATTTTATTTTATTTTACTTAATTAAAATTTAGTTTTTAATCACTTCCTCAAAATCAAAATATTTTTAATCACCAAAGTGTTTTAAATTGAATTTCATAAATATTTTCTTATACAGCCATATGGGTACGATAACTCGACATTACTTGTCATTTTATTACTTGTTGTAATTGTGTACACTTGCACATTTCTATTGTTTCATGCATGAGAGTTGTATTAAAACCTTAAAAAAAAATTTTCGTTCCTATGATCATTCTCACACTCGTCAATCAAGTAACCTTGGGGTTCCATGATTAACTAGTAAGAACATGGATTACATCCAATTAATTCATGAATCTTTATTCTCAAGACTCCACGCGAACCAACGACCATTTAACGTTTGGCCATCATTTCTAGTTTAAATATTGTTGTAACCATTGGCTCAACACCCATCATGAACATGTTTTCATTTGTGAGTCATCTTGGGACAATCTTACTAAAAATTGTGCATGACTAGTTGTCCTTAAAAGAGATCTCATCTGGTGAACCCACATGATAAAATTTGCCTTGAGGTGCGGCCAGGGTGGTAACCGACTCGAACCTTTATCATGCTATCACTTAGGGACCATCAATGGAGGTTGTAGGTCTTTTTTAGAGATCTTCTCCCCCTCAATATTTTAAAAAACATGTAAGGTTATTTATCCCAGATTTCAAGAATGATCATACAATAGTCTTAGTGACATTCTTACGTAATTTATATGACATACTTCTAATATATGCATGGCATGCTATGGTAGTTTTATAATATTTACATTCATTCACTCATAAGAATCAATCAATCATAAAAACAAATAATTTTGATTCTCCACAGTTTTTTGTTTAAGGGAAAAATAGAAGAAGTGAATGTAAATAGTGC
Organism: Gossypium hirsutum; assembly: GCF_007990345.1. NCBI lineage: Eukaryota > Viridiplantae > Streptophyta > Magnoliopsida > Malvales > Malvaceae > Gossypium > Gossypium hirsutum. The sequence goes on from NC_053426.1 coordinate 85,391,269, forward strand.
ACCTAGTAGGGTAAATGTGAAGCGAATGTGAAGGTGAATCTTATTGACCGCTTAAAAACCAAGCCTTTCCTTGCCACAGCCAATCCTAAACATGTACCTTCTCATTATCATACTTCTCACAGTAATTGAAAACCTAAAGAAGTGAATGGAACAATACAACACATGTATTTTCGCATTACCACACTTCTTATTTTTTAATCGATCAACTTTGGGTCATCTCATACATATATATCACAATTATAATATTACATAATATAAATATTATAAACAATTCTAAAAAAGATACATAAAGAGATAAGTAATTAAAATAAAACTGTCGGCCAAGGTTTCCATTGTTTTATTTTAAAAAAATAAATGAAAAACAAAATTACATAGTTTTTCACCACAATGCATTCCTTGGGTCTTCAGTTGCTATCGCTCCATCTTCTCCTTATCGTGGAATCTTTTTAGAAAAATTACATTTAAGTCCTATGTTCATTCACAGCTCATAAAAATTCAATAAATTAAAAAATATCCTACGTGGAGATGATAGTCCATGGTCTATTTCCTAAAAACCACAACCTTAGCAAAAATAACAATTATATAACAAATATATCATATTGCATCCATTCCCATATATAACTCCAAACATGCATAAGATCTAAAAAATGTCATTTTCTATATAATTGAATCATTCAAGAAGAAAATAAATCTATTTTGATCTGATCCAATTCTTGGAAAATCATATTCAAAAAATGCAGAAGAAAATAGGTTTAAGAGAACCAAAATTTTAATTTTTTTTCAAAAACAAGAACTTGGTTGTGTTATCTAAAGTAATAAACACTTAATCAAAACCGTACATTTATGATTCATCTAGGATGAATGCTTCGACCAAATAGTCTTCTCTGCTATGTCAAGCTCACATCTACCGAGTGTGCGCTCTATACGAATTAGAAAAAAATTCACAAAATTACCAATGGGGCAATTTTATAATTTCTCTAAACGTCTAGGTCAAGTTGTAAATAATAAAAATAACTCTAGAAATTTCTGAAATAATTTCTAAGGAGAATTTTTTTTCTCTACAATTTTTCTTGAATTTAAGTGTATGAGAATAATGACCCATGCTCTCTTTATATAGGGAGAGTTTAGAGAGAGTTCAACTGGGATTAGAATTAATCACATTAATATTAAATTAATAAAATATTATCTAGATAAATATTTAATTTAATTTAATATCTCATATTAATATCTAGATAAATATTAAATTCATTAAAACAATATTATCTTTGGAAAAGTTAATCTGAAATCAAGTTATCCTGTAAAGTCTCACTATGAGTCTAATTTTTCCTCTACTCTACCACCGACAAATTATCGTCGCAAACCATTCACTGAATCATTGGATCAGCATCATCGCAACAATCGTGCCCAATGATGCCATCCTCGGTGCGACTCCCTAGCACCCCGAATTGTCGTCGTTTTAGCCAAACGGGCCTGGCTAGTTGAGCTATTTCTAGTTGGACCATTAGCTCAGTTTCATTCACAGAGCTTAGTTCAACTAGTTTTTCGGTTTTGGATCTCGGGTCCAATTTCCAAGTTCAATTACCTATTGGGTCAATTGTCTGACTTGAAAATTAATTTCTAAAAATATTATATTTATTTTAATTAAGTCCATTAATTTAATTTTACTGGTCAAAATTAATTTTTCCCAAAAATTAATAAGATTTTCCAAATTAATTTTTCAAGAAAATTCTTTCATCAAATTCTCTAGTTGAATAATTCTCACGACCACCTAATTCAATTCCACATCGAATAAATCAACTCAATTAAGTTATTTCCAAAGTCATACAATTTTCTTCTGATTTAAATGTCATCCAATTGAACTTTTGTTGAGATAGTAGAGGGACCAATCAGACATATACAATTAGGCTAGAGTAATTGTAGTTATGTCCAGAAACATCGTTTCGATAATTTGTAATTTACTTAATCATGGAGTCAGTCCACAAGAAGTAGCATGATTGAAAACTCCTTATTGTATACTCTTTAGGAAAGTAATTCATCCAACTACTTTGTCCAATGACTTCACCATGTTCGTGTTACCCTCATACGATAAGCATGTTTATGAATGGTTTAAAATTGAATGAAATTTTATAGCCCGATTTTGTATGATTGGTTATGTTTAAGTCCAGTAATGCCTCGTACCCTCTCTCGGTGTCGGACATAGGTAAGGGTATGAGGCATTACCGGACTTAAACATAACCAATCATACAAAACTGGGCTATAAAATTTGATTCAATTTTAAACCATTCATACACATGCTTATCATCCCTTATATGGGCCTACGAGGCCTAAAACATACATCGGGAGTAGTTCGGAACTAATTCGAGAACTTTAGAAAAGTTTGGGAATGTAACACTCTGAATTTGGGCCTAGAAGTTTTGGGCCTTGAGCATGGGAGCGGTTGAAGGCAGCTTATAATATTTTGTTGTGCATGTAAATTTCGTTAATGAAAGCTTGTTTTAGTGGTTAAGTGTGCTGAGAAGTGTTGGAGAAGTCCTGGGTTCAAACCTGGACTCTAGCAAAATTTTGGTTTGAGGTGAATCAAACCCTGGGTGTAGTAGGTAGGCCTTAAGAATATTGTTGGAGAAATTGTGCCACAAAAAGCCTTGTGGTCTAGTGGCAAAGTACCGCCACATAAGAGGCAAGAAGGTGGCGTCAGAGAGTTGGTAAGGAGGTCTAGGGTTCGAAACTCATGGCAAGCAAAGAGCACTTATTTTTCTAACAGAGGGCGGCAAGAGTTGTGTTGTATTTAAACTTTGATGTTGGAGGGATCCCACATCGAGAAGCTAACATAAGAGTGGTTGCGAAGCTGGCTTTAAATAGTGAGAACCATGAGGAGAGTAAAGGTACCTTTCTTGGCTGATCCCTTTCGCTTTTTGGCATGCTCGTTTGGGTTGGGCATCGACTAAGAGTGCTCAGAGCGCGGATTAACTCCAGTCTCTTATTAGGTGTGTATTTCTCACTACTCTAGCTGTAGGATGGCTACTTCGGGCCGCGATAGGTCGAAAGGGGCCATGTGGGCCCAATAGGCCTACGGGCCCAATTGGATAAGTTGTTTGATTGGGTAGTAAATATTGGACTAGGCCAGGTGAATCTCATATCTGTTGCTAGATTTGCGCTAAAAGGGCCACACGAGCGTGTGGGCCCATTTGTGCCAAGAATGGGCTTTAGGCCCATTCGTATTGTTATCCCTATTTAGAATACTTTAGTTTACCAAATTACCAAAATACCCTTGGTTTACAAAATTAACAAAATACCCCTGGTTTGTAAAATTATTAAAATACCCTTAGTTTATAAAATTACCAAAATACCCCTGGTTTGTAAAATTACCAAAATACCCCTAGTTTACAAAATTACCAAAATACCATCGACCTATAAAATTACCAAAGTACCCTCAATTTATAGAATTACCATTTTACCCTCGATTTATAAAATTACAGAAATACCCTTCTAAGGTAGAATTACCGAAATACCCTTGTAAAGTAGAATTACTGAAATACCCCTGTAGGGTAGAATTACTAAAATACCCCTGTAAGGTAGAATTACCGAAACACCCCTGTAGGGTAGAATTACTGAAATACCCCTGTAAGGTAGAATTACCAAAATACCCCTGTAGGGTAGAAATATTGAAATACCCCTATAGGGTAGAGTTACTGAAATACCCCTGTAGGGTAGAATTACTGAAATACCCCTGTAGGGTAGAATTACCGAAATACTCTTGTAAGGTAGAATTACCAAGATAACCTTATGGGGTAAAGTTACCATTTTGCCCCTACGGTGTTAAATGACTGTTTTGCCCTTGTGGGCAAGTGATTGACTTGGACTGTGTGGTTGACGGATTTGATTATGAATATGATGTATGAGATATTGTTATACATGATAGGACATGATATGCACATGATATGTTATGATAAGCACATGATATGCTACGATATACACATTATATGCATGGGTTGGGTTTTATATAAATGGAGGAAGTGCAAAAAGGGCTTTGCCCCAGTTATTAAAAGAGGCTAGGCCTCCAGTTATATGATAAAGCAGCTATGCTGCTAGTGGAGAGTTTGGTTGGGTGGGTTGAGTTATTCCCCACATGGAGAACTTGGTTGGTACGGGTGGAGCGTAGCGGATGGTGGGTGGAGTAGTCTCCCCAAATGGGCTTGCATACATCCATTGGTATTACATGTGATATTGAAATAGGCCTATGGGCCATACCGTTTACAATAAAGGCTTCGACCCAGTGATATGATTTATGGAAAGGCTTCGGCCTAGTAACCGTTAAACGAAAGGCTTCGGTCCAGTATATGTCGAGACTGAATAGGGCTTTGGCCCAGATTGTACTGATACCGTGTTATTCACTATTTGTTTATTATTGGAATTACACACTGAGTTTTCATAAACTCACCCGGTTTATTAACCTTTTAGGTAATTTCCAGCCTTAGACAGATCGGAGCTGCGAGGGGCTCGGAGATGGCCACACTATTGTTTTTGTTTCTTTTAATTGCAATTAGATTTTGTTTTGGGTTTTTTTATGTAATAAGGCTGTTGGTGGGTTTTAAGTTTTAATTTGGATTGTGATTTCTTATACTAAACTACTAGTTTAGGAAAACTCGAGATTTCAAAATGGCATGATTTTTCTAAGGAATACGAGCTTCCAACAACAAAGTTTTCAAAATGCTTCCGCTATTTTAAATGAGGTAATATACCAAAGGCAAACAAATTGGTAAACATTTTGATAGGAACTGTGGTTTAATAATAAATTTAGATTCAGTAATGGATTTTCACCGAAAAAATCAGATTTGAAAAATGGTTCGATGTGACGCACCAGATTCGGCCATAACGTCTAGGCCGGGTTTCGGGTGTTACAGGGAACACTTAGAGAAATTTTTATGAAACAGGGTCACACGTCCGTGCGAGTAGGCCGTGTGGTCACACACACTCTTGTGTCACACGCCCGTGTCATCAGCCCATGTAACTATCTATTTATGACGTTATCAACATAATTAAGGTCACATAGCCAAGTCACACATCCGTGTGCTTAGGCCATGTGGCAAATTGAATTCTAAAAAATTTAAGTGCAGACTTTAGACGGCCTGGGCACACGCCCATGTCCTGAGGCCGTGTCTATTACACGGCTGAGACACACTACCGTGTCTCTGCCCGTGTGTTTACTACTGGGCGTACTGTTTTGCCTAATTAGGGTGCAGGTGTAACACTCTAAATTTGGGCCAAGAAGTTTTGGGCCTTGAACATGGGAGTGGTTGAATGTAGCTTATATTATTTTGTTGTGCGTGTAAATTTTGTTAATGAAGGCTTGTTTTAGTGGTTAAGTGTGCTGAGAAGTGTTGGAGAAGTCTTGGGTTCAAACCTGGACTCTAGCAAAAATTTTGGTTTAAGGTGAATCAAACCCTGGGTGTAGTAGGTAGGCCTTAAGAATATTGTTGGAGAAATTGTGCCACAAAAAGCCTTGTGGTCTAGTGGAAAAATAGCGCCACATAAGAGGCAAGGAAGGTGGCGTCATAGAGTTGGCAAGGAGGTCCAGGGTTCGAAAGTCATGGCAATCAAAGAGCATTTATTTTGCTAACAGGGGACGGCAAGAGTTGGTGTTGAATTTAAACTCTGATGATAGAGGGATCCCACATCGGGAAGCTAACATAAGAGTGGATGCGAAGTTGGCTTTAAATAGAGAGAACCATGAAGAGAGTAAAGGTACCTTTCTTGGCTGATCCTTTTTGCTTTATGGCGTGCTCGTTTGGGTTGGGTGTCGGCTAAGAGTGCTCGGAGTGCGGATTAACTCCTGTCTCTTATCAGGTGTGTATTTCTCACTACTCTAGCTGTAGGATGGCTACTTCGGGCATGTGGGCCCAATGGGCCTACAGGCCCAATTGGATAAGTTGTTTGATTGTGTAGTAAATATTGGACTAGGCTAGGTGAATCTCATATCTGTGGCTAGATTTGGGCTAAAAGGGCCACACGAGCGTATGGGCCCATTTGGGCTGAGAATGGGCTTTAGGCCCATTCATATTGTTATCCCTATTTAGAATACTTTTATTTACCAAATTACTGAAATATCCTCGACTTGTAAAATTACCAAAGTACCCCCAATTTATAAAATTACCGTTTTACCCTCGATTTACAAAATTATTGAAATACCCCTATAGGGTAGAATTACTGAAATACCCCTGTAGGGTAGAATTACCGAAATACCTTTGTAGGGTAGAAATATCGAAATACCCCTATAAGGTAGAATTTTCGAGATACCCTTATGGGGTAAAATTACCATTTTGCCCCTAGGGTGTTAAATGACTATTTTGCCCTTGTAGGCAAGTGACTGACTTGGACTGTGTGGTTGACGGATTTGATTGTGAATATATGTTGGTGATATGAATGACTTGACTGTGATTGTTTGATTCAAATATGGGCATGACATTCTGCATACATGACATGTTGCATAGGTTAGTATTTTGTACGGAGGAAGATCTGATCTGTTAGGATCGCATGGTTGCTTGACGACTGTGGATCCACTGAAGGCTTAAGAGCCGTATATTAGTACTGATTTGATAAGGTCGTACGAGTCGCCCGAGACAACTGTGGACCGATCGATGGCTGAGTGCCGATCATGTTACCGAAGGCTGTGTGCCGTTATTGTGGGCTTCGCATCGATATTGTGGGCTTCGTACCGATTATAAACCCATTATCGATGGCCTTGTGCCACGTATTCTGTTAAGTGGCTTTGCCACATTATCTGATTCTGGTGGCTCTGGGACAATATTCTGTTATTAGCAACTTTGCTACATATTGGTGTGTGGGCTGGGTGGGTTGAGTTCTTCCCCACATGGTGTGATGGGCTAGTACAGGTGGTGTGATGGCTGAATTGGATTAGGATTGCATTCACATTCTGATTCTGATTCTGTTACCTGATACTGATTCTGATTCTGTCACCTAATTCTGATTCTGATTTTGATTTTGATTCTATCACCTGATTCTGATTCTAATTCTCATTTTGATTCTAGTTCAGATAGTGTTTCTTATTCTGTAATGGGCTAAGGCCCATCTGGTACTGTCTGTTGTAATGGGCTAAGGCCCATCTGGTACTGTCTGTGCTGGGGCCAGACTTTACTGGGGCCAGACTTTTAATTCTTTTATATGACTGACTGTTCCTTTTTTACAGTAGGGGATTTCACACTAAGTTTTAGTAAACTCACCCCGTTTATTAACCTTTTAGGTAATTTCTAGCCTTAGATGGATCGAAGCTGCGAGGGGCTCAGAGGAAGCCACACACACTGGTTATGTTATAGTTTTGATTATTACTTTTAAATGTTTTTATGTGGGTTGTAGTAAAGCCATTGTAATTTTCTGGATTTCAAATTTGGAATTTTATTTATTGTTCTTATAATTGCTAGTATTAGAACACGATTTTCCAAAGCAACTACTGTTGTTCAAAACATCACGTATCCGCAATTGTTTTTAAATTAAGCTTCCGCAACTGCCAAGATTTTTACAAAGTTGTTAAGAATGTTATTCAGCTGAGGTTTTCTAACAAGGTTTAAAAAGGGTATAAATTTTTAATTATTAAGAAGGGTTTTTAATAGAGACATGGTTTTCGAAAGACACTTCAATGTGACACGCCAGATTTGAGCCAAACTTTCAGGCCGGGTTTGGGGTGTTACAGCAGGGGACACACGGCTGGATCACATGCCCATGGGGCAAACCATGTGTCACACACGGTCTAGGCACATGCCCATGTGTCTACCCATGTGGACAAATTCTAGGCTAATTTCCAAGCTATTTGCCACCCTTAAATGCTCACTCACTTATACATTTTTTATGGTATGCAACATAGCATATTTAGTCACTCAAATACTTACAATCATGATTATTCCATGACTTTGTAATGTCAACATACCACATTCTCAAACCATCATGCTTTCATATGGCATTCCACACCAATTTCATATTTATTCATCCTTATAAACCAACCTTCAACCTACTCAATTATACCATGAACATAGTCATACCTTTTTGTCCCAATTCATTCATTAAGCATATGTGCCATTTATCACGTCCATTACCAACAAGCAACCACCAACCACATCACAAAGCATAACACATTGGATGCATGCATAAATACTTAGGTTTACAACCCGAGGAGAAAATATAAGCAACATCTCATGGCCATATACAAAATGAATCATAATACCATCATGATCCAATTCATTTAGCTAATCAATATAACACATAACAAAATGACCAAGTCCCCTATACATGCCATACTCAAAATGTTGGGACTCACTATACCCAAATGTCCAATTGATAGTGTGATCAAGTCTCCAACGTCCTTTAATCGCCGAGCTAGCTTGGCGACACTATAAAAGATGGAAAGAAAAAGGGTAAGCATTAAAGCTTAGTAAGTCCATATACAAATAACATGCTATATAAACAAGTATTTAATATACATTTAACATAATGAACATAACTTATAATTCATCAAATGACTTAAACTTACTCATTACATAAACAACTTTGTCATAAGTTCATCACATACCATGGCATTACTCATGAGTTCTGTATACATACCTGTATCGACTCATAACATAAGTGCCACATACGTAGCTAAAGCTACCTCATATGACATAACACATAAAGGCTCATTCTCGAGCTACTCATGGGTCTGCTTACACAAGCTGTCGGTCAGGATGTAGCTACACAAGCTGTTAGGTATCCGCAACACATGCCGGACTACCCAGCCACCGATAGGACGTACAAGACCAGCACCCAGAATCACATAAACATATCTCATGAGCTCGTAAATCACATGATTCTTAGTGACATGTCACTTGTATCCTAAACTATTCCTAAGGTTCAAACGGGATTTTTTGATATCACATCTCTATCAAGCTTGCTCATAATGTTGATCTCAATGTCCATAATACTCATCACTTACTCATAGAGCAATCAAAGCATAACTCATAATAGCATTGAAGAATTTGAATTCACATAATACTCAAACATCAAAATATAACATAACATCACATTATTTGTATATACATTCCTTGGCAGTTTCCATTCGATGATCGTAGAAATCTTGCCAGGATCAACTCAAATACCATTACCTGAAATAATGTGGCCCAAGAATCCAACTTCTCGAAGCCAAAACTCACTTTTATTGAACTTAGCATACAACAGTTTGTCTCTTAAAGACTGTAAAATAGTTTTCAAGTGCTCGGCATGTTCTGCCTCATCTCTTGAATAAATCAGAATATTATCAATGAACACAACAAAAAATTTGTCCAAATATGGCTGAAATATTTGGTTCATTAAATCCATAAACACAACAGGAGCATTCGTTAAGCCAAATGGCATAACAAGAAATTCATATTGGCCATACCTCGTTCTAAAAGCAATTTTAGGCACATCCGACTCTTTAACTCGTAATTGATTGTAGCCGGACCTCAAGTCTATTTTAGAAAACCATAATGCTCCTTTCAATTGATCAAACAAGTCATCAATCCTTGGCAAAGGATACTTGTTCTTGATTGTTATCTTATTGAGCGATTGGTAGTCTATACATAATCTCATTAAACCATCTTTCTTTTTCACGAATAATATCGGAGCACCCCATGCTGAAAAGCTCGGTCTCACAAAACCCTTGTCGGTCAATTATTGCAACTGTGACTTCAGTTCTTTCAACTCAGCTTGAGCCATCCTATATGGAGCAATCGAAACAGGTGTCATCCTTGGCATTACATCAATACCAAACTCCACTTCTCTAATTGGAGGTAAACCTGGAAATTCTTCCGGAAATACATCCAAATATTCGCATACAACAGGCACTGATTCAATTCTCAATTCTAACTCTTTTGTATTCAACACATAAGCCAAATAAGCCTCACACCCTTTTCTCATACATTTTTAAGCAGACATATAAGAAATCACGATTGGCAAACTATCTGACTCATCTGATTCAACCCGAAGAATTTCACCATTTTCACATTTCAATTCAATAACTTTTTGTCTACAATTTACTACAACATCATGAAGTGTCAACCAATCCATACCCAATATAACATCAAATTCATCAAACGGTAACAAAATCAAGTTAGCCGAAAAACAATATCCTCTAATCATCAAGGGACTTTTCTTGCATACCCTATCAACTAAAACATGCTTGCCTAATGGGTTTGACACTTTAATCATAAATTCCATAGACTCAATAGGCATATTCATGCTAGATATCAATTTCATGCACACATACGAATGAGTAGAACCAGGGTCAATCAAGGCAATAACAGAAGTATCATAAAGAGAAAAAGTATCAGTGATCACATTGGGAGAAGATGAGTCCTCATGCGTATGTATGGCAGAGCACTAGTCGGAGCTCTAGCTTTAGATCTCACCGTTGTATCCCTTGCTACACTTTTGCTACTAGCCCCATTATCGGTATTTCTCGAAGGTCTCCCTTTTGTAGCCGTACTACTCGGCCTTGTACTTTGAATTTTTTCTTTCTCAATCATTGGAAACACAAAAATTACACACTTTTTCATACACTTTTTAACTTAAATTAATGCAAATTCGGTTAAATTCTTGTTGAAAAATAATTATTTTTTATAAAATAATTAAAGTGCACTTAAAATATGAACATGTTAAATTTTAGTTAATTTCATAATTATTTTTGATGAATTTTGGTTATTTTCGATAGATTTGCACAAAGGGAAAAAAATGGCTCGGCACACACTACTAGAAACACAAAACTGAGAAGCAATTTGAAGTATCGAGGCAAACTAAATTTTAGCTTAAGACGGTCCAAAATTATATGTATTTATTCATAATATAATTAATTTTAATTTATATCCAATTTAATTTGGGTTAATAAATTATCGTTAATTAATTATGAAAAAGTGGTCTCATTGAACCGAACCGAGTAAACCGAACCGGCCAAGAAAAGGACAGCCCAAAACCATCCAAGTGCTAACCCAATTCAGCTCATTAGCTGATTATTTAAGTTGGAAAGAAGCCCTTGAAGACTTTTTCAAATTGTAATTAAACCCCTCCACAATTGGTGGCTTTGTAGATTTTCCCCAAGCCATTTTTAGCAAAATTGAAGCCATCAACTTTGCCACATAGGAGGTCGTCCAAGGGGTGGCTCTTTGGCTACTATTTTTAGCAAATTTCAACTGCCACATTCAGCTATAAAAACTCCCCTGGCTGATCATTCAACACCTCCCTCATTCACATCTCTTTTCTCACAATTCTTCTCTCCTCTTTCACTTTTTCTCTCATTTTCCCATTCAAAGTTCCTTGCTCTTTTGTTGATTTCTCCTATTGAGAAAGGGATCTTCTTCAGCCATTTTGGAGTAGCAATTGAGTGTTCATAGTAGCCTTGATCAGTGAGGACAACAAAGAAGAAAGAACGGAGCAACCTAGTTAAGCCACGAAAAAACACTGGATTTGATTCTTGTTCCCTATCTCTTTAATTTTTGTTGTTTTTGTGATGAGCATATCTATGAATATTTATGATATTGGAATGGTTAATTTAATCAGCTTATCTTGAATTTAATTCGTATTGGGTTGATTGCATTTTGTCCTCTTAAATTATTAAAATTGTGTTTCTGCTGTTACAGGCCTCAGTAAAATGCTTGATTAAGTAAAATCATGCCTAAGTTATTCTTCCATTATAACTATGAGAGAACTAATGAATTAATTATTTAAATGGATTGGAATTGTAATTAATGGACACAATACTTAATCAATGCATGTTTAATCATCTAAGGTAGCTGAGGGTTAAATTAGCAACGGTATTTGACGATACAATTGCCTTGCATAACTTGCAAGATTATTGTGATTAAACTGTTTCAAGGAAAGGATACCTTGTTACCTCACATAGTCTTTTATGTTCTCGTTAGATTTAATTAATCGTTTGAATCGACATAGGAATATGCAAGAGATTAGTTCAATTTAATGAGTATGTATGTGCAATAGCATGCTTGCTTATTAGAATTTGCTTATCGATTGAATTGACATAGGGATATGTTAAGAGATGAAGGGATTTGTGTAGGTGAGTATGTTCATAAGTTAGCAAATTACCGAGTTGCCGTGAATTTATTCGTAACAATATAAACATGGGTTTAATAATATAAGAAATGTAATTAATCTAATGCAATTATATAATCTTGATTAAAATCGTATTTTGAAACCGTGCATTTGAGATTTATTTATATAGTTTACTTAGTTTAAAATCTCAGTTTTTAATTAGATTCTTCAAACAAAATATATTTTTCTTCGCCAAAGTGTTTTAAATAGCATTCATAAATAATTCTTTTCACAGTCCCTATAGGTACGATAACTTGACATTTACTTGTCACTTTATTACTTGTTGCGATTGTGTACACTTGCACATTTTCGTCGTTCCAAGTTTTTGGCGCCGTTGCTGGGGATTGTGTTTTAAAGTCATTATTAATGAATTTGTTAGTTTTGCATTTTGGTTTAATTTTCTATTTAAATTCTAACTTAATTAATTTTTCTATGATTATTTTAGGTGTTTATGAGTATTGACCAAATCATGGATTTACTCCCTATAGACCTTGAGACTGAACGAACTTTTCGACAGTGAAAAAGACAAGTAAGTCAGAGAAGGACCGAAGAAATGAACTTTGAAAATCCAAATCAAGGAAATGAAGCAAACCCTGCTCAGAATTCTATCCTTATTGTTGATGATAGGGATAGAGATTTAAGACAATATGTCGTGCCAGTGTTTCATAATCTTAATTCAAGTATTAGGAGACCTGAAACTGTGGCACAACAGTTCGAGCTGAAGCCAATTATGTTCCAAATGCTTCAGACTTTGGGCCAATTCAGTGGAATGCCTACCGAAGATCTTCATCTTCATTTAAGACTGTTTATGGAGGTAAGCAATTCTTTCAAGTTAGTCGGAGTACCTGATGCATTACGATTGAAGCTGTTTCCATACTCGCTAAGGGACAGAGCTCGAGCATGGTTGAACCCATTGCCACCAAACTCAATTTCCACATGGCAAGAGTTAGCAGAAAGATTCCTTATGAAGTATTTCCCGCCTAGCAAGAATGCTAAGTTGAGGATTGAGATCACTACCAAGAATGCTGAGTTAAGGAATGAGATCACTGCCTTCCAACAAATGGATGATGAGTCCTTGTATGAGGCATAGGAAAGGTACAAAGAGTTATTACGAAAGTGCCCTTATCACAGAATCTAAAAAGTTTGAATAGGTTTGTTGTTAGCCGAATCTGAGGAGACGATTATGGGGGATTTCAATTGTTTAAATTGGTGGATAGGAGGGAATTTAGGAGAAAATCAGGGGGATGGGAAGTAGAGAGAGTGTTGGAGCGAATAAGGAATGTAAGCACTTGTGAGTTCGGTTTTAGGGAGTTTCGGGATTGGTTTTGGGTGTTTTGCTCTTTGATTCATTTTTGTCACTTCTTTTATTTTTATCCTTTGCCTTTCTTTTCATCGTTCTTTCTCCTACCCCTTTTGGCCAAATGCCTTCTGTCCCCTCTTCCCAATTTTCTTGAGATTATTACTTCCATATTTTGTTTAGTATACTTTGGCTGATTCTCTCTTCCTTCTTTCTCTTAATATTTCTTTTCCTTTCACCTTGTTCTTAGGCCAAACACCTCATCATTTTCTCTCTATCTCTCTCTAGTTTCGGTTTTTGGGTAAGTGTTCTTGATTTCTCTTTTTTTTTACTTCTTACTTTCAGCTTTCTTCTCTTTTTATTTTATGGGGTTAGCCAAACATTCCAATGCAGGCGTAAGTGCAGTTGCTTGTTCTCATTGTTCTTTGTCAATAGCTTTCCCCCCTAACATTTGCTATTCTTTATAAGTTGCTGTCAGGGGTGATTGCACCATCTTGTGCCTCGATTCAGGGTGTACTTTGTGTAAGCTGATTTCTGTTACCCTTCACTTTTAGTTCTTCATTTTGGTAACTTGTGTACTGGGTTCAGGTTGTTTATGTTTAGGGTTCTAGTTAACATATTAGGTTTCAATGTAGATCTTTGCCAAGGATCTTGAAGTTAATCTTGGTTAGTGGGATAAGTAGGCTGAAACACTTTTGTCAATCAAGGCAGGTAATAATCACCGCGTTGGGATTAAGTGTTATTAAGAGGGTGTTTAACCCTAGTGTTTAAAAGATTGATTGTTTATCATGTATTAATGTAGGCTGTGGCACTTGTGGACTTTTAGCACTCTTCACAATCAGGTGTGTAATCACAGTACGATAACTGTTAATCGACAAAAGCCAACAAACATGTCAATTGACACTACATGAGCGTGCGCTTGCTCATGTGGTGGTTCGAATGCATAAAATGTGGGCGTTTGACAAAAGAGGCCACCATGAGAGAGTTCATGGGCTTAGGCCGTTTTGGGCCACGTTGGGTCGAAATGGGCCATGTGGACCCTATAGGCTCGTGGACCCTACATGGGTAAACCACACGAATGTGTGGAGGTTATTGGGCCAGGTTGTGCAATTCACACGGCTAAGGCCATTTCTGGGCTATGTGGGCCAACATGGGCCTGGAATATAGGCTGTGGGCCAATAATCACTGATTGACTGTTAAGGTTGAACGGGTCACCAAAGACAACTGTGGACCTACTGGTGGGCCGATAAGAGTACCCGAACCCTTTTTTTATAAATGACTGAAATACCCCTATGTGATGTATGATTGTTTGAGCATGCCATTTTTACTGTATATATATTTATATTATGTTGCGTTGCATGGGGTGGGATATATGATATTGGTAGAAGTGTACTGAAAGCCTATAAGCCTATTACTGGCAGCTCTGCTGCAAATACTGTTTTAGTGTCGGAACCGGTGCTACTTAGTGTGTAGGCATAGGTGGGTCGATTTTATCTCCACATGGTGTGTAAGGTTGGTACGAAGATGGTGTGTAGAGGCTGGATTGGGTAGGATTTTCTGATTGCATATTGTATTGATTCTGTAATGGGCTTAGGCCCCACTTATACTATTACTGAAATAGGCTCAAGCCCACACTGTTTCTGATTCTAAAATGGGCTAAGGCCCTAACTAAAACTAAGAGGGCTTATGCCCAAATTGTGTTTACTCAGACTGTTTGTTTAATAAGGGATTACACACTGAGTTTTCATAAACTCACCCTTCTGCTTATCTACACAGGTAATCCTTAGGCGGATCGGTGCTGTGAGGGACTCAAAAGTGGCCACATAACCGCGCACACTTCCATTCTTGATTTTTAAATTATAAGTAGTTTAATTTGGGTATTATTATGTAATAAGGCCTTTCTGGATTTTATTTTTAATTTGGAAAGTTATATTTGATTTGCTTTAATACTGCTAGCAGTAGGAAAAACACGCGGGTTTTCAAAGAGACAAATGTTTTCAAAAATACTACGAATACATAAATGGTTTTAAGAGCTTCCACAAGAAACAACGTTTTAATATGATTTATTTTTGAAAAAGATGTACATTTTGAAAATTAACAACAAAACTTGAAATCTTCTTTAAGATCGTAATTAAAGGATTAATAAAGAATGGGTTTTTAACGAATTCACACTTTACGAAAAACACTTCAATGTGACATTGCTAGATTCGACCATAACGTCCAGGCTGGGTTTGGGGTGTTACAACCAACCCAACCGCCTAGTTTCCCCCAACAAGTTCAAAAACCAGCTCAAACTGAATCATCCAATAGCTTAGAGAATTTATTGAAGGCATACATGGCGACAAACGACACCACTCTAAGGAATTTGGAGAATCAAGTGGGCCAGCTTGCTACTGAACTCAGGAACCAACTATAAGGTGCTTTACCTAGTGATACAGAGCGGGGAAGGAGCATTGCAAAGTGTTGACATTGAGGAGTGGAAAGACAGTAGAGCCCAACACCATCGAAGCTGAGAAGGAGCAAGCTGACGCTCAAGATTCAAAGGAAGTTCAACTGAGTGTTGAAATTCCAGTTTCATAAGAACCAGAATCTGTAAAACCCGACAAGGTAATTTTAGAACCAGCTAACTCTGATCAACTAATAACTCTGTTGGATGCAAAATTGCCACAAAAGATGAATCAACTAGTTCCAGTAAAGAAACCACCACCACCCTACCCTCAAAGACTTCAAAACTAGAAGCAGGAGATTTAATTCAAGAAGTTCCTAGACATACTTAAAAAACTTCATATCAACATCCTGTTGGTTGAAGCACTTAACCAAATGTCGAACTACGTCAAATTCATAAAGGATATCTTGTCCAAAAAATGAAGACTTGGACAATTTGAGATGGTAGCTTTGACAAAGGAATGTAGTGCATATCTTCAAGACAAACAACCCCTAAAGATGAAGGATCCTTGATGTTTTACCATCCCTTGCAACATTGGAGCAACATATTATGGTAAGGCACTATGTTACTTAAGTGCGAGTATCAACTTAATGCCTATGTCAATATTTAGGAAGTTGGGGATAGGTGAAGTTAGACCAACTACGGTTACACTTCAATTAGTGGATCAATCCTTAGCACATCCAGAAGGATAAATTTTGGATGTATTGGTTGTGTAGATAAATTTATCTTCCTGCTGATTTTGTTATTATAGACTTTGAAGTAGACAAAGAAGTGTCAATTATCTTAGAAAGACTGTTCTTAGCAACCAGAAGGGCCCTTGTTGATGTGCAGAAGGGCAAGCGTACTATGCGTGTTCAGGATGATCAGGTAACATTTAACATTTTTAAGTCTATGCAATTTCCTGACACAATTGATGATTGTTCTACAGTATCCTATTTAGAGGATTTAATAGTGGAGAAGGAGCTCAACTATGTTGAGGATCTATTGGAACGAATGTTGACATCAGATCCTCTAAATGATGAAGAGGAGGATGAATACTTAGCTTTGTTAGAAGCTAATCAAAGGGGATTTAATCCACAATCCTGATTTGAATATTTGGAATTAGAGAAAAGGGATTATGCCCAACCAAAAGCGTCAATCGAGGAGCCACCTAAATTAGAATTGAAGGTACTTCCCTCACATTTGAAATATGTTTATTTAGGTAACTCTTCTACTCTGCCTGTGATTATTTCAGTAGAATTAACTATTGAGCAAGAAGAGAAACTCATCCTGGTGTTGAAAAAATTCAAGAAGGCTATCGGATAGACCATAGCCGATATTCGCAGAATTAGTCCATATGTATGCATGCACAAGATTATCCTGACAGATGATGAAAAAGGGATGATTGATGGACAATAAAAACTGAACCCCATCATGAAGGATGTAGTCAAGAAAGAAACCATCAAGTGGTTAGATGCAGGTATAATCTACCCCATCCAGATAGTTCATGGGTGAGTCTGGTCCAGTGCGTGTCGAAGAAAAACGGTATCACGGTCATTAAAAATGAGAATAACGAGTTGATACCAACTAGAACAGTTACGGGATAGTGAATTTGCATCGATTACCGGAAGCTGAACAAGGCGATGAGGAAAGATACTTTTCTTCGCCATTTTTAGACCAGATGCTAGATAGACTCATAGGGTGAGACTATTACTTTTTCTCGATGGATACTCGGGATATAATTAGATTACAATAGCACTGGAAGATTAGCACAAGACAACATTCATCTGCCCGTACGGTACATTTGCATTTAGATGTATGCCATTTGGTTTATGTAATGCACCTGCTACATTTCAAACATGTATAATGTTTATTTTTATTGACATGGTTAAGAAGTATTTGGAAGTTTTTATGGATGATTTTTCAGTATTCAGAGATACATATGATGATTGCCTAGCCAATCTAGCCAAGGTACTAAGGTGATGCGAAGAAACAAACCTAGTACTCAACTGGGAAAAGTGTCATTTCATGGTATGGAAGGGATTGTTCTAGGGCATCAGATAACAAGACATGGAATAGAGGTTGATAAAGCAAAGCTAGATGTTGTTGAGAAACTCCTGCCTCCAACATCTGTAAAGGATGTTAGGAGCTTTTTGGGCCATGCTGGTTTCTATCGAAGATTCATCAAGGACTTCTCCAAAATTATTAAACCCTTATGCAAATTATTGGAGAAGGACACGACAATCAAATTTGATGAAGAGTGTTTAAGAGCTTTCAACGATTTGAAGAGTCAACTAGTTTTGGCACCTATAATTGTCACACCAGACTGGGATTTGCCATTTGAATTTATATGTGACGCAAGTGACTTCGTGATAGGAGCTGTCATGGGTCAGCGAAGGAACAAAGTTTTTTATCCCATCTACTACGCAAGTCGAACTCCGACAGGGGCTCAACTGAATTATACAATAACAGAAAAAGAGTTACTTGCTATTGTGTTTTCTTTTGACAAGTTTGGATCTTATCTTTTAGGTACCAAAGTGACTGTCTATACGGACCGCTTGGCAATTAAGTACTTACTTGCCAAGAAAGACGCTAAGCCGAGGTTGATCCGATGGGTACTTCTACTTCAAAAGTTTGATCTAGAAATTCAAGATCAAAAGGGAGTAGAAAATCAAGTAGCAGACCACATGTCTAGATTGGAGCCGCAAGAAGGGAACTCTCCTCTTATACCAGTTCGAGAGACTTTTCCAGATGAACACATACTAAAGGTAAATCATGTCCATAATACCCCTTGGTTTGCTGATATTGCTAACTATTTATGTAATAGTCCGGTTTAGACCCTAGTCAGAATAGTGGATTTGGGACCACAAATTCAAGTCAGAAAAATATTTTAATATTATTTTTCGTGCTTATTATATGTGAATTAGTATGTGTTAAAATTTTGTATGAAAATTTAATTATTTGTGTGCTTAATTTGATAAAAGGACTTAATCGTGTAAAATGTAAAAGATGTGTTCTATTTGTTAAAGTGCCTATTTGCTATGTCTTTATAATTGAGAGGTCCTTATGTTTTTATTTGACCATTGGACATATGAGTGGACATTAATGGCCTTAATGTTAATGTTTTAAATGTTTATAGTGCAAGGGTAAATTGGCAATTGATGAATTAATATGTGTTAAATAAAAGAAATGTTAAAATTAGCTCATTTTAAGTGTTCTTCAACCGAAAATCAAAGAAAAAGAAAAGGAAAAAGAATACCTAGGGCTCGACCAATGCTTTCTTTGATTAAGGTATGTGTTTTGATCAGTTTTTGATAATTTCTATGTTTTTGTGATCGTTTCTTAGAGTTTTATCAAGCCCATGTTTGAATTTCTGAAATTTTTGATGATTTTGAGTTGAGCCATTGATGAAATTATGAGTTTTATGAAGTTTGGTGTTAGTAAATGAAAGATATGTATTAGGTTAACATGTTTTGTCTTCAAATTTTTATTAAATTTGAGTAAAATGGGCTAAATTGTGAAATTTGTAAATTGAGGGACTAAAATGACAAATAAATGAAATTATGGACTTATATGAATATTATGAAAATTCGGCTAAGCATATGTGTAAGAAAATTTTGTGTATTTTGTGATTTTGTGAATTAGGGACTAAAGTGTCAAAATGTAAAAATGTGAGGGTTAATTTGTAAAATGCCCTAAATGTGTGTTTATGGATTGAATTGAATGATTTGGTGATTAGAAGGGTTAAATTTGAATGTGTTTAGATCAAGAACCAAAGAAAACAGATTTAGATCGAGAAAAGTCGAAAGTCGTTGAATAGTCGCTCATTTTCGTTCATTTCTGTACAAGGTAAGTTGATATACAAATAAATGTGTTTGAATTGATTTATTCATGTATATATGACATTGTATTATGATGAATGATAATATGCGAGCTGAATATGAGATATCCGAGAAAGTATCGACAAATTTCTGATGTCAAAAAAGCCCCGTACGAACCTTAGGAATAGTTAGGATACATATGTCATGACATAGGATCTGATATGTGTTATTGTGTAAGACCACATTTGGAACATTGGCATCAACTTATGTTTTAAGAATAAGACCACGTCTAGGATATTGGCATCGTATTTGATTTCGTGTAAGACCTTGTCTGGGATAGTAGCATCGATATTTGATTACATGTAAGTCCACCTCTAGGACGTTGGCATTGTACGAAACTTTTGAGCTATCCGCGTATCCTTATGATTCTGAACAGTTCAACGGGCATTCTAAGATAATGAATTATTGTGTGAACATTTAACCGATTCAGGTACGTTCAAAATAAGTATCATATTTGATGTTGAAAGGTAAGTATATGTACTTTAGTGAACAAATGTTGATATGTGATAAAAGCATGAGAAAATATGCTATATATGCTAAAGAATTTGGAATATGTGAAATGTATATGAACATTAAGGTTTGTGATAGTTTTTGGCTATGATGTATATGTAATTTGATGATGTTTTTATGTTTAAAGTATTAAGTTTATTTGTATATGGCTTACTAAGCTTTTGAAAGCTTACTTTGTGTGTGTTTGCATTATTTTATAGATATCGTAGCTATTAGGAGCTCGGGGATTGTTGAGGATCATCACCACACTATTGAACTATATTTTGGTACCTTTTGAAAATGTATATATTAAAGTATGGCATGTATAGGCTATAAGTATTTGGATATGTTTTGTGAAGTGTATATATATTTAGCCATGTGATTTGGCTTGGTTTTGGTGGTGTATATGTATGAGTTTTGGTATATGATATGTGATGCAATGGTGGTATGTTTGATGTGTTCATGAATGGCCAAGAGAAATAGTAAGAATGTGGTATGAAATTGAATGAGTATATTAAGGTTTATAAACCATATGTTTTGTTATGATTCTTGCTTATAGAATGATATGTTTTGGTATGTGTTACAAGTGTGGAAATTGTTGATAATGAAATGCATGGAAGATGCATGATTTGGGTTTGAAATTGGCTGAAATTATAGTGCAAATGTGTTTGGTTTTATGCTTGTAGATATGACCCAAATTGGGTGGCAAATTGACTTTTCAAATGCCCTATTTTTGTCCACATAGGCAGAGACATGGGTGTGTGTCTTAGCCATGTACGACACACAGTCATGTTACACAGCCGTGTGTCCCCTGAGGTAGTCTTACAATTTAAAGTCAGTCTCGAGGACAACCATGGCATACAGGCGTGTGGCTAGCCGTGTGACCCAAGTCAGTTTCAAACACGGCCAAGGCACACGGGCATGTCTTGTGGTTGTGTAAATAAGTCAGTATGTATGCCCTGTTTTGACACAGCCTAGACATATGGGTGTGTCTAAAGCCGTGTGAGGCACACGACCTATTCACACGGACGTGTGACCTTTACAACTTTAATAAATGTTTAAGTTTTGAAAATTTTTGTATGAGCTCAATTTAGTCCCGAACCCTTTCTAAAGCATGTTTTAGGTCTCGTTGACCTATATAAGGGACTCTATAATGATGTTTCACTAAGTTTGTGGATGATGTTATTTAATTGTTTGTAAAATGTTTCGATTTGTCAGGTAATGCCTTTAACCTTAGTCCGGCGACGGATACTGTAACAGTCCAGTTTCGACCCTAGTCGGAATAATGGTTTCGGGACCACAAATCCAAGTTAGAAAAATATTTTAATATTATTTTCTGTGCCTTTTATAAGTGAATTGACATGTGTGAAAGTCTCTTTTCAAAATTTAACCGTATGTATGTTTAATTTGATAAAATGATCTAATCGCGTAAAATGTAAAAGCTGTGTGTTAGATGTGAAAAGCACCTATTTGACTTGGCTTTGTAAATGAGAGGTCATAATGTTGTAAATAGACCATTAAACTCATCAAATGTCATTAGTGGACATTAGTTGGTGGAATTCATAATGAAATAGCTAAGGTTAAAATAGTCATTTGAGTAATAATATGTGTTTTAATAAAGAAAACATAAAATAGTCATGCTGGCTAATTATTTGAAAGAAAAAGAATAGAAAAGATCAAGCTAGGGTTCGGCTGAAAAATTGGTGATTAAGGTATGTATTGAGCTCGGTTTTTGATGATTTTTATGTTTTTGTAATCGTTACTTCGAATACTATCAAACCCATGCCTCAATTTCTAATTTTGATGATAATTTTGAAATGTGCCATGGATGGATTCATGAGCCTTGTGATGTTATAAGATAAAATATTAAAGTTTGATATTTGGTTTACATGTTTTGTCTTTGGATTTTTGATGAAATTGAATATTTTGGGATAATTTGTAAAAATTTTATTTTGAGGGACTAAAATGTGAAATAAATAAAATGTATGGACTTGTATGAGAGCTATGAAAATTCAGCTAAGCTTGTGTATAAGCAAATTTTGTGTATTTTGGTGATTTTATGAATTAGGGACTAAAGTGTCGAAATGTGAAAATGTGAGGGCTAGTTTGTAAAATGCTCCAATTATGTGTTTATGGATTATTTGGAATGATTTGGTGAATAAAAGGGTTAATTTTGAATACATATAGATCAAGAAAAGAAGAATTTGGATTTAGACCGAGGGAAGTCGAAGATTATAGAATAAACAATCGAGTCGGCAATTTCGAGTACAAGGTAAGTTCGTACTTAAAACATGATGTTAAGTATATTTCGATGTTTTGATTATATATACATTATATATATGTTTGGTTTAGATGAATACGATGATGAATCAATAGTATTTGGCACTAAGTGTGCGATTAAACTAGCTTCGGCTATATGAGGCACTAAGTGTGCGATACGGACTTAGCTTCGGCTAATTGAGATGGCACTAAGTGTGCAAAATTGTTCTAGCTTTGGCTAATTGTTGAAGCACTAAGTGTACGGATGTTCAAAGCACGAATAATTTACGGAAAGTCTTAAAATATTTAAACGAAAGGTGAGAATGAAAGTGAATAAGTATGGGAAGATTCAGGTATGTACGATACCTATGTGGTAGATGATACTATGTATGTGAAGCTCATTGATTTGGTATGAACATATGGATTGTGTTGGTATAGATTTGATAGATGATTTGAGAATTTGTAAGTACTTATGTATTGATGAATTTTTTGTACGAGATTACTAAGCTTTTGAAAGCTTACTATGTGTGCGTTTGCATTGTTTTATAGATATCGAAGCTACTGCAAGCTCGGGGATCGTCAAGGATTGTCACCACACTATCGAATCTCATTTTGGTACTTTTGAAATGTATATTTTTAAAAGTATGGCATGTATAGGCTAGTGGTTGTGGAATTATGTTTTGTTATGTATATACTTAGCCATGTGATTTGGCTAGTTGGTGTTTAAACTCATAGTTGATAATGGCTTATGGTATGTGATGTTAATATGCATTTGTGGTATGTTTTAGTTGGTAAGTTTAGCTTGAGATTGGATGATGTATGGAAGGAAATTTTTTGGTATGATCTTATTTCATGTTGGCACGAATTGGTAAGGTTTGTAAATAGGAAAATGGTTGATATTGTTATGTTATAAATGATGAATGTTTTGGCGTAAAATTGGTTGAGATGGTGGTGCATATATGCTTGTTTCCTTGCTTGTAGACCCAAATTTGAGGTGGCAAATTGGCTATTCAAATGGCCTATTTTTTTCCACATAGGCAGAGACACGGGCGTGTGTCTCAGCCATGTGTGACATACGGCTATGTTGCACGACCGCATGTCCTCTAGGGTACCTTACAATTATAAGTCAGGCTCAAACACGGCCAAAGCACATGGGTGTGTGACTAGCCGTGTGGCCCAAGTCAGACTTGACCACGGCCAAGGCACACGGGCGTGTCTTGTAGTCATGTGGGCAAGTCAGTAGCTATGCCCTATTTTGCCACGGCTTAGACACACGGGCGTGTCTAAGGCCGTGTGAGACACA
Organism: Gossypium hirsutum; assembly: GCF_007990345.1. Classification (NCBI taxonomy): domain Eukaryota; kingdom Viridiplantae; phylum Streptophyta; class Magnoliopsida; order Malvales; family Malvaceae; genus Gossypium; species Gossypium hirsutum. The sequence continues at coordinate 85,415,046 of NC_053426.1, forward strand.
CGGGCGTGTCTAAGGCCGTGTGAGACACACGGCCTGTTCACACGGGCGTGTCTAAGGCCGTGTGATGCACACGGCCTGTTCACACGGGGTGTGACCTTTTAAAAGTTGAAAATTTTTCTAAGTTCTGAAACTTCCTTATGTTATCGAATTAGTCTTGAATGTATGATTTAGACCTTGTAGGATTGTTTAAAGTTTGTGTTAATTATGAATGATAGATATTTTATTGAATTGAGAAGTTTTTTGTTATGTTATTGTTTGGATCTGGGTTGTGAGTCTGGTAATGCCTCTTAACCTATTCCGGCAACGGTTACAGGTTAAGGGTGTTACAGATACGGGTTAGGAGTGTTACATTTTAGCTTGTGGTTTGATGCCGAATTATAAGACGTATCATCAAAAGAAAAGTTTCTTCATGATGTGAAGTACTATTTCCTGGAAGAGCCATACTTATTTAAGAAGTGTGCAGATCAAATGATTAGGAGATACGTGGCAGAAGATGAAGTACATAAGATTCTTTATCATTGTCAGTCAGCTCCAAGTGGAGGACACTTCGGAGTACACGTACTGTGGTCAAGGTATTGCAAGCCAGATTCTTTTGGCCAACACTATTCAAAGACGCATATGCCTACGTAAAGAGTTGTGATAGATGCCAAAGGGTAGGAAATGTCACTAGCAGAAGTGAGATGCCTCGAACAAACATCATTGAGATAGAATTATTCGATGTTTAAGGTATTGATTTTCTCAGTCCTTTCCCTTCGTCTTTTGGTCCCAAGTACATCTTGGTAGCTATAGACTACGTGTCTAAGTGGATTGAGGCTGAAGCCTATCCGACAAACGATGCTAAGGTTGTGATGAAGTTTTTCCAGAAACATGTGTTCACAAGGTTTGGAACCCCAAGAGCCATCATCATTGATGAAGGGTCCCATTTTGTGAACAAGTCATTGAAATGGTTATTAGATAAACATGGAGTAAAACACAAGGTTGCTACAGCTTACCATTCGCAGTCAAATGGGCAAGCTGAACTGGCAAACAAGGAGATCAAAGGCATAATTGAGAAGGTAGTTTGCCCGAACTGATGAGATTGGTCGAAAATATTGGATGATGCTTTATGGGCTTACAGAACAGCATACAAGACACCATTAGGGATGTCACCCTACAGGTTGGTCTTTGGGAAAACATGTCATCTACCCTTGGAGTTAGAGCACAAAGCTTATTGGGCCCTTCGACAACTCAATATGGATATTAAGCTTGCTAAAGAGAAACGGGTGTTCCAACTCAATGAGCTAGAGGAATTTCGACTGTTCTCATACGAAAATGCCAAATTACTCAAGGAGAGACTTAAGAAATGGCATGACAAGCACATTTGAGTTCGAGAATTTGAAGCAGGTCAGCAAGTCTTGTTATTTAATTCCAGATTAAGGTTCTTTCCAGGTAAACTAAAATCACGTTGGTCTAGTCCATTTAGGATTCATCGCGTCTATCCATATGAAGTTGTTGAACTCCAAGGTAAGGGAGGTAATTTTCAAGTTAATGCTCAGCGTTTGAAGCATTACTGGGGAGATAAGATTGAATGGAATCAAATTTCGTTCATTTTGTCGAATGTTTAAATTTTCTTATTTTCCTTTTTTTAATAAATTATTTAGGGTATATTTTCGGGATTAGTATGTCTAAATAAATTCTGTCTAGGAGATTGGAACTTAAGCGGGACTACTGTGACCCCTCCAATCTTTCCTGAAAATTGATTTTAACATAATTTTCCGAGAAATTATTCCCTAAATAGAAAATTAAATTTTTGGTTTTTCAAATAAAAAGGTCAATTTTGATCCAAGTTTTAAATTGCAACTCAATTTCAAAAATTCATTAAGTCTAGGGATTTAATTGAATTATTTTTAAAATTTGGTACCTCTTTTCATAAATAATAAAAATTAGGTGCCTCTTTTTCTAAATATTTTTAGAAGCATCTAGAATAAATGTTTTTAATTTTAAAAAAATTAAAAATAATAAGATGATAATCTTTAATATATAATTATATCTATTATAATTGATATATTAATTTTTATCAACTTAGCATGGAATTAGGTTTAGTTTAATCTTGTTTTAATAAATTAATAGCATTTATAATTTAATATGCATATATTTGGTTATTAATTGTTGTTAACTTTTAGTAGAATTAGAATTAGAATTATTTTATTTTATTTTTATTTGTTAAATTATACTAAGAATTCTACTCTAATTCCTACTACTCTCACTATAAATTCCACCCTTACTTTCCTCAATTCATTCATCACTCAAAACCCCAAAGCACCAAATCCCTTAAGTGCTGCAAGCTCCTCACCACAACATCACCCAGCAGTCGGCCAGCACACGCCCAGCATACCTCACGCATGCCTGCCCATTGCGCGCTTGGCCCTGCTCAGTGCCTGTTTCTCTAGCCTAAGCTGCACAGGCCATGTCCCGCACCTGCGCCTAGCGCCTGCACCAGGCCTGCTCGACGAGGCTCCGCGTGCTGCTCGCACACCCATCCCCACTCCCGCGCCCTTCCACCTGCAGACCTAACAGCGTTCCAAGACCCTGGCAGCACACACCTTCACCCATCCTTAGCTAAATCCTCCAACCTACCTTAAATCGACCTCTTTTTCTTTCTAACTTTTTTTTAGGAGTTCTTAAAAAAAAGGTGTAAGACTGAATTTTCTCTTAAATTTTAATTTTATTCTAATATTTAATTTTTCAATTTATTTAATCATTAATAATTTTTATTAATTAAATTTTTGAGAAAATAAATTTTCCCATCTTTTGTTCAGGTTAATCATGCCTCGCAAGAGAACTCGTGCATGTGCCCAAATTGATGAAACACAAAACAAGTTCCATTGTGAAGAAGCCAAAGTAAGATACAATAGTATCTTCAAAAATCAACAGATGCATCCAGAGAAAGGCTTTACATTGAAAGAGAGCAACTACAAAGACTTTATGGCACGTATTCTTCAAGTTGCTGAAGCCCTGAATTGGGAATTGTTTTGTGAAAAGAGACCTAGTGTGGATGGGGAGTTAGTGCACAAATTCTATACAAATTTAACCTCAAACGAGTTGACAGAAGTTCCAGTTCGTGGAATCAAGGTACCAATAAATTCAAACGCTATTAATGAGTTCTTTGAATTGCCTGATTTTGAAAACGACAATTATTCTTCTTTGATGAGCAATATAGAGCCTGAAAATTTGCAAGAAATTCTCGAGGAACTTACAGTTCCAGGTTCTAAGTGGATTGTGCCAAAGCAAGGAATCCGCACTTGTGAAGAGAATATTTGACACCACTCGCAAATGTATGGTTCTATTTCATTCGTTTTAGCCTTATGCCTAGCTCACATGGGACTCAATTTCATTAGAGCGAATGGTCTTATTATACTCGATTTTAACTAGAAAGACAATTGATGTGGGAAAAATCATACTGAGAGAGAGGCAGAATTGTGCCGTTAGACGTTCTGGCCCAGTCTACTTTCCTTTTACAATAACAATTATATGCTTGAAAGCTAAAATTCTTGCAAACGTAAAGAAGACAGGTTATAGCCAGGGCACAATCATAGATCGGGACCTCTATCGAATAGCTGGAGAATCTGTTCTACAGCAATGAGTTCAAGAAAGTGAGGACCTCGAAGAAGAAGAAGAAGATCCCACAATGCAATCAACTGAAGTCTCAAATAAGGCGGAACCAGAAGCTGAACCTGATGCCAAAACTTTAATGTTCAAAGCTCAATCACCTCACCCAGATCTTCGAGATGAGCTTTCAAAATTGATGGACATAATGCAGCATATGCAATGGCAGCAACAAGCTTATTGGAGATACTCAAAAATAAGGGATGACTCGATGAGAAGTGCTCTTAAGAAAATTTACAATTACTCATTTATTTTTGTGCCTAAATTTCCAGATTTTATATTTGAACCATGGAGTCCATTATCGAAGAAGGAGAGAAGTGATTCATGCAAAGGCAATAATGATGGAGCAAAAGATTAGTCGAATTCAGAAGGATCTACAAATAAATAAAAGGGGGAATCTTGACTTTATTTTATTTTCGTTCTTAGGTCATTTTAGGATTAATTTTAATTAGGAATTTTTATTTTCGCATAATAAAGCAAGAGATGGAAATCATGAAAAATAAACAAGTCACAAAGTATAAAGTGTGGAATAGGTATATACATGTCTAGGATTGTATCTAGAGAGAGCTTGGTACTTAAGTAGTCAATTTGTAACACCCCGTACCCGAGACCGTTGCCGGAGTCGGACACGAGGGGTTAACAGACTTAATTCACTTATTTTTACAGTCCATTTTAAAAATTTCCAGACTAGCTGGCTAACTGCGTCACTGACACCTTAAAAATCATATCTTGAGTTCCAGAACTCGAAAATCAGTTTCGTAAAATTTCCCTGAAACTAGACTCATATATACATCTAAAAATTGTTTTCTAGAATTTTTGGTCGGGCTAATTAGTACATTTTATTAGTTAAAGTCTCCCCTGTTTTAGGGTTCGACTGCTCTGACCTTCATGCATTACAACTTATATATCTCCCTGTACAGGGATTCAATACTTATGCCGTTTGTTTCTAATGAAACTAGACTAAAAAAGGAATCTATAAATATATTGAATGACTTCTAATTATCTCTGGTTAATTTATAATGAATTTCCAAAGTCAGATCAGGGGATCCAGAAATCGCTCTGGCCCTGTTCCACGAAAACTCAAATATCTCTTAAAATACGACTCATATGACCGTTTCGTTTCTTCCATATGAAAGTAGATTCATCAAGGTTCGATTAAATAATTTATTAACTATTTAATTCAATTCCTACTATTTTTAGTGATTTTTCAAATTCACACCACTGCTGCTGTCAGCATCTGCCTTTAAGGTAGACTTTACCTATTACATAGTTTCCATGATTCAACCAACCCTTTAGCATATATAGCACAAAGTATGATCATGATTAACCATTCCAATGGCCAATCATTGCCAAGCATATCCACACCTCTCAATAACCATATACATACAAAATGATTATAACATTATGCTCAAAATATATATAAGCCATTTTCGCATGGCTATCCAAATTTATACAAAACCAAAGGGTACGTGACCAACAACAAAAAAGGGGTAGTCCTATACATGCCATTTCAGAGTTCAACCAAAAGTGTACCGAAGGGGCTATGATAGTGTGGATGACTTCGACTTCGACAATCCCGAGTCCGATAGCTGACGAACCAAAATCTATAAGACAGAGATTCAAAGAACGGAGTAAGCATTTAATGCTTAGTAAGTTTTGAGCAATAAAATTAGGCACAACTGAAGTATAGCATTCATATAACTAAACGGATAACTTCATATACACATATTCTCAAAAATCAGTCCTACTTCACATTTCCAACCCTTATATTCATACATAAGGGATCAACTTACCCAAAGGCCCGAAAGCTCACTAATCGACTGAGCGGATAATATTTAAACGAAATCACTACTCCAATACATATACGAAACGTACCTTATCGTTGGGATTTTACGAGCGTATTAATTGAAATTATTACAGCAAGATCGCTCATTCCCAAACCAAGTACCTTCGAGGTTTAGCCGGATATAGCTTCTCGCTCAAATGCCTTCGGGACTTAGCCCGGTTATAGTAACTCACACAATTGCCTTCGGGACTTAGCCCGGTTATAGTAACTCGCACAATTGCCTTCGGGACTTGGCCCGGTTATAGTAACTCGCACAAATGCCTTCGGGCTTAGCCCGGTTATCCATCCGAATATCCATGCACATATCAATAAATCATGACACGTCAATATTTCACTTTCGTAACTAGAATTCAAACACAAGTCACTTATCAAGCATTATCATTTTCAGCTCAAAAGCTACGTACAAAGGGCATGATTTTGATTTGCTTATAACATAATCTAATCGAATCATAATCTAAGTTTCATTACTCGAAAACTTACCTCGGATGTTGTCGAACAATTTCGATGGCTATTCGATCACTTTTTCCTTCCCTTTATCGGATTTAGTTCCCCTTTGCTCTTGAGCTTAATATTAACAAATAAATTGATTTAATCATTTTGAACATCAAAGAGGAATTTAAGGTACTTAGCCCTTATATATTAGGCATTAGAGTCATATATGTATGAAATCACGAATCAAATTCAACATATTAGCCAATATTCTCCTTAGCCGAATTTTCTAAGTCAAGATAAAGCCATCAATATGCTTACCTATGGCCGAACATACACATCAACCTATGTACTCATTCATGTGGCCGAATATGCATGTCTATGTTGAGGCCGATTGTATACTTAATACATTCTACAAATATGGTCACTTGTATTGACTAAATACCATTTTGTTTCAAGTTCAAAACTCGGCTAATACACATATATACACTAGAAATCAAATACTAACATTTGCACTTCACCTTAATAGCTAGCTTAGCAAACCTTGATTTAACACATAATTGTTCATAACACAATTTAAGCATACTCTCCATTCCATCAATTCCAAAACACATACATTACTCAATAATGTTCAAACTTATATTCGGCCTTAGCACACAACTTGCTAGCCGATTCTTCTCCATCTAGCAACTAATGCACATATGTGCTCATTTGTTAGACTCTACTTCATCTAACAACAACCATATTTCTCTTCTACCTCCTACCATGGCCGAATGCTCAAGATACCTCAATACCGAAACTTTTAACTTGGGTTGCTTAAAGAACTTGGTGATGAGTTAAAATTTATCTAACACCTCAAGCATCATAACACATCCATATAGCCAACATGCTAATAGTATCAAGGCTTCAACTAAAACTTTTGAAGCCTCTTAGTCGAATACTAACTCTCTAATAACCCCAAATCCCTCCATGAGATAGTTAGAATTTAGACTAATCATCCAAGGGATGTATGAACTTTCAAAGCAACATTAAACATACCTTAATCTAGTGAACCACCATAGCCGATTTTCTCCAAGCTCTTTCTGTAACAGCCCAAAATTGACCCTAGTCGGGAAGTGATTTCGGGACCACAAAACCGAGTCATAAAATTTAGTTAAAATTTTATTTGCATATCTTATATGTGTGATAGTACTTGTATGAAAATTTGATGTTTTAATTTTTGTATTAGGAATGTGAATTTTGCTTGAAAGGATCTAGTTGAGAGACTTAGAAAATTTTGATAGGTAAATAAGTAAGGACCAAATAGTATTAAAATAGGAAAGTTTGGGTTTGCATGTCAAAGTGCCCAATTCTTGATAAGTGGCCGGCCAAGCATGACTCCATTCCTCCAAGTTTATGTTGTTTATTATTTAATATTGGTAAGTAAATTAAAATAAATTAAAGAAAGGAATTAAAAAGGAAGAGATGAATAAAATAAGGAGGGAAGAGGGAGTGTTCATCTTTTTTTTTTCTTTGGCTATTGCCGTGAGTGAGGAGAAGGAAGGGAGATTTGGTTATTGGATTTTGGCTTGGAAGATGGCTAGAATGAGGTATGTATTGAATGATTCTTGAAAATCTATGCATGTTTGAGATGGTTAGTTCAAATTCTACTCATCCTATAGATTAGACTTAGGATTTTGAGGTTGAAATTCGGCCAAGAAGCTTGAAACTCTTAGTAGATGTGTTAATGTCATTAAAATGGATAGTAATGTAGGATATGGTGAGTGGTTAATTGCTTTTAACTTGAAAGTTGAGGTTAAAATGGGTTAAGTGATTGCCGAATCTAATTTAGGGGTGGAGGATTGTGTTCATGTTATATTGGATAGGTAGAGGTTGTAATGAGGTTGAAATTGTTGAATTGTTAGCTTGGTAACTAATGAAGTAATCGGCCATATGGGGTAAAAATGGGATGTTCATTTTAGTTGTTGTTTCATTTTTGTGAGAAATGGGTCAAGTGTTCATGAGATGAAATTGTGTGATTAGATAAATTAAAGGTAATAGTATAGTTGATGAATATATATAGATATACATATTCGGCCATCACTTAGGAGCTTATGTGATGTTGAGTTTAAGCTTTGCATATTCGGCTATATATATATATATACATATATATGTAAGCCCATTCGTGATATTACCTTAGGACTATGTATATATAACCGACAAAAAAATGGGAAAAACTAGCAAAGGTGAATGCCGAATGAGCTATAGGAGGTGTGGATGACTTTTATGCATGTGGGTGTGTGTGTATGCCATTTAGTTGGTGACATTCGGCATTTCTTAATTAACATTAGAGATGAGTGAATGAAATCGGCATGTGTATTTGTGAAAATGCCGAATGTGAACTTGGATAATATTGAGTAATGTATGTGCTTTAAAATGATGGAATGGAGTGGATGCTTTAAATGTGTTATGAACAATTATAAGTTAAATTAAGGTTTGCTAAATTACCATTGTCATTGCCGAATATACAAACATACATATGCATGTGTAATTGAAGTATGAATGTTTAGCAAGATGGTTAAACTAGTTAATTTATCGATTTAGCTCAAGAAGCTAAAGGTGGAGAGGCAAGCAAGGGCAAAGAAAAGATCATCGAGTAACCGAGTTGGAACCGTCTTACCCAACACAAGGTAAGTCATCAAGCATATATTTTGTATTGATCTAAATAGACATAATGTCTATGTAATTATGCCGAATGGAATGATAAATTTATATACATGTATGCATGTGGTGATGAAAGTGTCGAATGAAAAGAAAAGAGGTGAGAGGTATTGAGTTGTTGATCTCGGCACTAAGTGTGCGGGTATAAACATTTATGATCGTGAGATTGGCACTAAGTGTGCGGGTTTAAATTGTTCAGCACTAAGTGTGCGAGTTTGATTATATAGCACTAAGTGTGCGAGTTGATTTTATAGCACTGAGTGTGCGGACTTAATATATATTTTTGAATCACTATGGGCACTAAGTGTGCGACATTATTGAGTTGATCACGGACAGCGGATCGGGTAAGTACCTTGAGTTCATGGCTAATAGGCACTATGTTTATATTTGGAGTTGAGCTTGGTAAGTTTGAACCTATGTGACAAATATACTTGAAGTCACGTACATAAGATTTATCGTGGAATAGGTGAAAGGCCGTTTAGTTGTATGATTGTAACGAAATTAAAATGATGTATGAAAATGCCTCAAATATCCTATTGATTAGTTTATGGAATGTGAATGCATGATTTGGTATGAGATTGAACCGATAGGTCTGAGGAACAATGCATGGTTCGGTATGGATGGAGTAACTAGCCTCGTTCCATTTTGTTTCCTCTTGTGATAATGTTATTAATGGATGGTAGTGCTTTGCTTATGACTTACTGAGTTATATACTCACTCGGTGTTTCCTTGTCACCTATTCTAGGTTTCTTGGACTCGTCTCTTTTTGCGTGGTCGGGCCGTCATCGAAGTCATCACACCGGCTAGCAAGTTTTGGTACTTTCTTCTTAGTCGGCTTAGGAGAACATTTTGGCATGTATAGGCTATTATGTTGTGTTTGAACTTTGGTATGTAAACTTTTAGCCATGCGAAAATGGCATAAATGTCGGTTGGGTTTGGTTTTATAACGCTAGGTCGTAAGCCTTGGTAATTCGACTTTTCTTTTATGCCATATGTCATGGTTGATTATTTTGGTGTTAAAATTCATGATCTGGCAATAGTGTGGTAGGGGGATGTTTGACAATGATTAGACTTTGGCATGGCTAGTCATGATCATAATTTGTGATATGTATGATGAATTACTAGTTAGATCAAGGAGAAATCACGAAATGGGCATAGTTGCTTTCGTAACAGATGCTGGCAGCAGCAGTGACGTGAGATTGAAAAATCATTAAAAATAGTAGGATTGGAATTAATTGATGAATAAATTATGTATTCGAAGCTCGATGAGTCTATTTTTATATAGAAGTAAAGAAAAGATCATATGGACAGTATGTTAAGAGATATTCAGGTTCTCGTGAGACAGGGCCAGAACGGTTTCTGGATTCCCTGTTCCGACTTTGGAAATTCATTATAAATTAACCAGAGATAATTAGGAGTCATGCCATATATGTACAGATTCCTCTCTGAGTCTAGTTTCTATATAAACAAACTACATCAGTATTGAAGCTCTGTGCAGGGAGATATCCAATTCGTAATGCGCAAGGGTCAGTGTAGTCGATCCCTGTAACATGGGAGACTTTGACTAATAAACTGTACAAATTGGCCCAACCAAAAAATTCTACAAAAATTGTACCATATAGGTATATGAGTCTAGTTCCAGGGAAAATTTATGGAACTAGATTTTGAGTTTCAGAACTCAAGATATGATTTTTAAAGCGACTAGTACGCAGATTGACAGCTTGTCTGGAAAATGTTAATAAGTGGTTTGAAGTCTGTTACACTTTCCCTTCCTTTCTTTCTTCTATTCGACCAACTTGAACAACATGAGAGCTTTTTTTTTCTCTTTTTTTTTTCTTCAAGTCACGGCAATGGGGGGGTAAGGGGTAGACAACTTTGGTTTCATCACCCCTCCCTTTTCATTACTTAATTACTAACCCCTTTATTTTATTCTTTCTAACATAACACACTAACACAACATGTTCACAACATGTTTCACCCCATAGCATGGCCGGCCACTAGCTCAAATTTTGGGTAATTTGACATGCAAACCTATCATTTTCATAACATGCATTAATAGGCCACTTTACATTTACCTAGCACATTTCTAAATTTTCTCACATAAGTCCTATTTAATAAAATTCACTTACAATTAACAAAATTCAAACATGAAATTTTCACACATGCATATATACATATTTTAGACAATAATTATCATATTCAAATAATTTGGTGACTCGGTTTAGCGGTCCCGAAACCGCTTTCCGACTAGGGTCACTTTAGGGTTGTCACACAATTTGACTCACCTATTCTTTTCTAGAATCCTACCTGGTGTATAGTATCTATTTAATTTAAACACTGAGGACATTGTTCATCTTAAGTAGAGGGGGACCGAAAAGTTGAATGATTTCTAGTCAAAATAAATTTTTCTTTTAATTATGATTAGGATATATTTTCTTCAATAATTGGAAATTTTGTTAAGTATGCTAAACTTCAGTATAAATAAAGTTCTATTATTTTAATAAATTATTATGTTAGCTTAATAATGATATGAATGTATTTCTAATAAAGCATGCAAATCGTACCATAAATTTTTAGTTCCTTCGAAAGTTAGGCATGTATGAAAGTTTAAGTCTTTAGAATTGACTTAGTAGTTTCTTGAGGCGAAATCCTAGGAAGCATTGAACATTGAAAATGATTTAGGGAACTTTTTTTGGACTGTTTGAGCCTTTCAAGCCAACCATGATGAAATTTTTATCCTTTGAGACTATATGGCCTAATTTTATTTGAACCCTGGCAAATTTAGCCATCACTTCTCTCTTAACTATCTTAAAATTGTCCCAAACACTAGACTCAGTACTATTCAAAGTATTCTTTAAAAATAAGTTTGGGGGAGTTGAAAAGAAATATCAAATGGTTTAAAATTGTAGTACATTCAGTAAAATGCTCGTGTTAAAAAAAAAAGAGCATGAGTTCTTCAAATAAGATGTACAAAAGAGCATATGAAAGCAAAGTAAGTTGGTGTATTGAGGGAAATTATTCCAAAGGTCCAATTGAAGCTGAGTCTAGGGTATAAAAGCCTAAATTTATCTATCTTTTACCTACCCCTAAGCCCAGCCACGTTACAACCTTGTTAAAGACCTATTGATTCAAAGTTCCAATGCTACCTACATTAGTGGAGAGAAATTGCTACGTTCAACATATGAAGGCATAAGTTAAACTTAATGATTGCAGCTTAATCTTGAAAAAGGAAATAAAATTAAATTGGTGAGGTTTAACATGACTTTATTAGGAAGCATTTAGTCTAATTTTTGCTATCATAAGAATGACTGAGATTAATTTGAACGATATGTATACTTAAGTAAGCATAACTATCAAATTTCTTGTTTTGGAGATTAAGTATATTAAATTCATAATTCTGGGAAGAATTTTGTTCTAAAGGAATTTTTCAAAGGTGTTTATGAGAAATTCTTTTCAATTTGTGCATTACTTGGGACGAGCAATGAAATAAGTTTGGGGGTGTGGAAACACAAAAATTTGCACACTTTTTCATACCCTTTTTAACTTAAATTCATACGAATTCGGTTAAATTGTTGTCGAAAAATAATTAATTTTTATATAATAATTAAAGTGCACTTAAAATATGAACATGTTAAATTTTAGTTCATTTCATAATTATTTTTGATGAATTTTGGTTATTTTCGACAGAATTGCACAAAGGGCGAAAAATAGCTTAGTAGACACTACTAGAAGCACAAGACGGAGAACTAATTTGAAGTATCAAGGTAAACTAAATTTCAGCCTAAGACGGTCCAAAATTATATGTATTTATTCATAATATAATTAATTTTCATTTATATCCAATTTAATTTGGGTTAATAAATTATGATTAATTAATTATGAAAAAGAGGTCCAATTGAATTGAACCGAGTAAACTGAGCCGGCCAAAAAAAGAACAGCCCAAAACCGTCCAAGTGCTGACCCAGTTCACCTCATTAGCTGATTATTTAAGCTGCAAAGAAGCCCTTGAAGACTTCCTCAAATTGCAATTAAACCCCTCCACAATTGGTGGCTTTGTAAATTTGCCCCAAGCCATTTTTAGCAAAGTTGAAGCCATCAACTTTGCCACATAGGTGGCCAACTAAGGGGTGGCTCTTTGGCTGCTATTTGTAGCAATTTTCAGCTGCCACATTCAGCTATAAAAACCCCCCTTGGCTGATCATTCAACACATCCCTCATTCGCATCTTTTCTCTCACAATTCTTCTATCCTCTTTCACTTTTTCTCTCATTTTCCCATTCAAAGTTCCTTTCTCTTTTGCTGATTTCTCCTCTTGAGAAAGGGATCTTCTTCAGCCATTTAGGAGCAGCAATTAAGTGTTCATAGCAGCCTTGATTAGCGAGGACAAAAAAGAAAGAAGAACGAAGCAACATAGTCAAGCCACGGAAAAACACCAGATTTGATTCTTGTTCCCTATCTCTTTAATTTTTGTTGTTTTTGTGATGAACATACTTATGAATATTTATGTTGTTGGAATGGTTAATTTAATCAGCTTAACTTGAATTTAATTTGTGTTGGGTTCATTGCATTTTGTCCTCTTAAATTATTAAAATTGTGTTTATGTTGTTATAGGCCTCGATAAAATGCTTGATTAAGTAAAATCATGCCTAAGTTATTCTTGCATTATAATTGTGAGGGAACTAATGAATTAGTTATTTAAATGGATTGAAATTGTAATTAATGGACACAGTACTTAACCAGTGCATGTTTACTCATCTAAGGTAGCTGAGGGTTAAAGTAGTAACGGTACCTGATGATACAATTGTCTTGCATAACTAGCAAGATTATTGTGATTAAATTGTTTCAAGGTAAGGATACCTTGTTGGCTTGCATAGTCTTTTATGTTCTCATTAGATTTAATCAATCATTTGAATCAACATAGGAATATGCAAGAGATTAGTTAAATTTAATGAGTATGTATGTGCAATAGCATCCTTGCTTATTAGAATCTGTTTATCGATTGAATTGACATAAGGATATGTTAAGAGATGAATGGATTTGTGTAGGTGAGTACGTTCATAAGTTAGCAAATTACCAAGTTGCTGTTTATCGATTGAATTGCCTGGCCGAAACATGAGAACAAGAATATGTATCCCTAGATTTCTCAAACTGAGAGGGAAATGACTTGCTCATTGGCCTCTTTCTTATATCTTTAGCCTCAGCTTCGGTTTTTCTCTTTTCCTTGGTCTATTCCTCATCTTTACAAGCCCGATCAATGAGCACAACAAACTCCTTCAGCTTAAGAATGCCCCCTAACACTCTAATATCCATATTAAGTCCATTTTCAAACCTTCTACATATTTTATCCTCGGAGGATACACACTCCCAAGCATATTTGCTGAGCCAAACAAACTCTCTTTCGTACTCGGATATTGACATGCGGCCTTGTTTCAATTTTAGAAATTCCTTGTGCTTCAGGTTAATGAATCATTCACTGATGTACTTCTTTTAGAATTCTTCTTGGAAGAATCCCATGTAACCCTCTCTTGAGGTACCACAGATACTAGTGTCTTCCACCAATGATATGTCGTGTCTCTCAACAAGAAAATAGCACACTTCAAACATTCTTCGGGTGTGCATGATAGTTCATAAAATACCTTTATCGAATTCTCAAGCTAAAATTCTACTCTCTCAGTATCATCCTCGGCATTTGCTCTGAACTCTTTTGCCCCTTGTTTCTGAATCTTATCAACTGGGGCTCTATGAAATCTCATAAAGTCCATACCTTGTGGCACTAGGGGTATGGGTTGGGGAATTTGAGGGGGTGGAGTTTATAGCTGAACAGTAGAGTTCGTACAAACGAACTCAGCAAACCATTTGTTCGTAGCGTGGAAGAAGGCCTCTTGAGACTCTCCTCTAGCACCATCCCTTGGGCAAGGGCTGGTGCGTTACTTTCCACATCGTCTGCCATAGCTCATTCGGGATCCATTACTATATGAAAAACACAGTTTAAAACCATTAGGAGTCATCACACTATACAATTTATGTATGGCATGTATAGCTAGACTCAAATGCATGATACGTAGGTCGAGAACCGACTAAACCATAGCTCTAATACCACTAAATGTAACACCCCTTACCCGTGTCCCACACCAGGACAGGGTGCGAGGCATTACTGGACTTAAACATAACCAATCATACAAAACCAGCTATAAAATTTCATTCGATTTTAAACCATTCATACACATGCTTATTGTCCCTTATATGGGCCTACGAGGCCTAAAACATACATCGGGAGTAGTTCAGGACTAATCTGAGAACTTTCAAAAACTTTGGGAACACTTAGAAAAATTTTCATGAAAAGGGTGACACGCCCGTGCGGGTAGGCCGTGTGGTCACACACGCTCGTGTGGCTTGGGATACGCCCATGTCATCAGCCAGTGTAGCTCTATGTTTATAACGTCATCAACACAATTAGGGTCACACGACCAAGTCACACGCCCGTGTGCTTAGGCCGTGTGGTGAATTAAATTCCAAAAAAATTAAATGCAAACTTCACACGACCTGGGCACATGCCCATGTCCTGAGGTCGTGTCTATCACACAGCTGAGACACACGACCGTGTCTCTACCCTTGTGTTTACTACTAGGCATACTATTTTTCCTAATTAGGGTGTAGGGGACACACGGCCGAATCACACGGCCATGGGGCAGACCGTGTGTCATACACGGTCTAGACACATGCCCGTGTGTCTACCCATGTGGACAAATTCTAGGCTAATTTCCAAGCCATTTGCCACCCTTAAATGCTCACTCACTTATACATTTTTTATGGTATGCAACATAGCATATTTAGTCACTCAAATACCCACAATCATGATTATTCCATGACTTTGTAATGTCAACATATCACATGCTCAAACCACCATGCTTTCATGTGGCATTCCACACCAACTTCATATTTATTCATCCTTATAAACCTACCTTCAACCTACTTAATTATACCATAACCATGGTCATACCTTTTTGTCCTAATTCATTCATTAAGCATATGTGCCATTTATCACATCCATTACCAACAAGCAACCACCAACCACATCACAAAGCATAAACACATTGCATGCATGCATAAATACTTAGGGTTACAACCCGAGAAGCAAATATAAGCCACATCTTATGGCCATATACAAAATGAATCATAATACCATCATGAGCCAATTCATTTAGCTAATCAATATAACAGATAACAAAACGACCAAGTCCCCTATACATGTCATACTCTAAATGTCAAGACTAACTATACCCAAATGTCCAATTGATAGTGTGATCAAGTTTTCAACATCCTTCGATCCCTTACCTAGCTTGGCAACACTATAAAAGATGGAAAGGAATGGGGGTAAGCATTAAAGCTTAGTAAGTCCATATGCAAATAACATGCTATATAAACAAGTATTAAATATACATTTAACATAATGAACATAACTTATAATTCATCAAATCACTTAAAATTACTCATCACATAAACAACTTTTTCATAAGTTCATCACATACCAAGGCATTACTCATGAGTTTGGTATGTAACATCCCTTACCCGTGTCTGATGCCGGGATAGGGTACGAGGTATTACTAGACATAAACACAAGCATTCGTACAAAACCAAGACATGGATTTCAATCCAAATTTAAAAATTTTCATTCACATGCATGTCGTCCCTTATATGGGTCCTCGAGGCCCAAAACATATATTAGGAGTGGCTCGGGACTAAACCGAGAACTTTCATATCTCATAGAAAATTTTCCTCAAAACAGAAGTCACATGCTCGTGTGGCTTAGGACACGCCCGTGTCCTCAGCCCACGTAACTCTCTGTTTATGACGTCATCAATCAAAATAGGGTCACACGGCCAAGTCACACGCCCATGTGCTAAGGTCGTGTCCTTTACACGACTGAGACACACGGCCGTGTCTCTGGCCGTGTGTTTGCTACTGGGCATTCTGTTTTACCTAATTAGGGTGCAAGAGACACATGGCCAGAACACACCCCATGGGGCAGATCGTGTGTCACACGCGGCCTAGACATATGCCCATGTGTCTACTCGTGTTGACAACTTTAAGGCTATTTTCCAAGCCAATTGCCACCCTTATTTGCATAAACACATACATGACTTCAAAGGAAATTAACTTGGCATAATCAAGAACTTAAACATACACAAATAAGACATGATCATGATCATTTCAACTTTACTAATACATGCATAAGACTTCATACTTTGTCAAGCCAATTTTATAAATTTGCATGCACTAAGAGCTGTAGTTTACTTTTACTTAGCATACTCATGTCTCAGATGCCATCATGCCATTCATTCACAATTCTTTCATCAAACATCCATAGCCACAACACATTTTTATAGGCACATGCATGCATATATGAATAGGTTTACATCCCAATACACAATATGAGCCACATCTCATGGCCATATACAAAGTGAATCACAAATCATTATAAGCCAACACACTTGGCCAAATTAATAATGACATAATTATTCAATAGACAAAGTCCCTATACATGCCATAAATTTAAAACACTTGTGTTCACTTATACCCAAATGATAGCTTGATAGTGTGATGACATTTTCGACGGTCTCCAACCCGAGCTAGCTAAATTAACCTATAAGAGATGAGAAAGGAAGGGGAGTATGCAACATCCCAAAATTGGGCCTAGTCGAAATAGTAGTTTCGGGACCATAAATTTGACATTAAAATATTTTTTTATAATTATTATGAGGTCTAGGATATGAACATAAGCGTGTGTTAAAGTTTCATGAAGAAGTTCTAAGTATAAAGTGTCCAATTGGTAATTAGGTACCAAATTGAATAAGTTGTAAAATTTTGGCTCTAAAAGCAATTTGCATGAAATTGCTTTGAATTATTAATTAGAAGATCTTAAAGAGTAATTTTCCAAATTTCTAAGTTTTTGGACAAAAATGGGCATGCATGAAAAATTTTGAAAGGTTATTAAGAAAGGGAATTTTGGTCATTTGGTAATAAACTAAATAAAAATGGGAAATGAAAGCAAAAATCAACCATTTTTCTTCTCCATGCTGCCGAAAATTGAAGGGTCTCCATAGCTAACATTTTTAACATTTTCAAGTTCAAAAGGAAGTACTCCCTAGCCCCATTTTTAATGTTCTTCGTATTTTTAATATCCTCGTAACAAGCTCTCTCTATTTCTACCCATATTTCAAGCTAGGGTTCATGTTTAGAAATTTAACTATGCATGAGATGCTTGTGTTTTGATGATTTGTGGAGGAATATGAGAGTTTAGAGGATAGTCAACAACTTTTACTAAGTAGTTTTTCATGGAAATAGCTTAAGGGACCATTTTGTAAAAGTTGTGAAAATGGGTAGAAAAATGTGAAATGAAAGAAAATGTGGGCTACTATAAGCAAGAAAAATATTCGGCTAGTCTTGGATAACCAAGAAATTTCATGCATTTTATTATACGAGCCTAGAGACTAAATTGTAAAAGTGTGAAAGGTTAGGGGCAAAATGGTCATTTTGCTCGGGGGAGAAATTTAGGCCTAAATATAACAATGTGACGTATCAATAATTTTTTTTTACTAATATAGACCCCGAAGAACCAATTCTAGAGGTCGGTCGTGGAAAATGAAAGGTTTCGAAATAACCAAAATACGAACCCAATGTAATTACTAGGTAAGTTCGAGTAACTAGAAGTAAACTCTTAATATACACAAAATGTATATATTTGAATGTATGACAATTTAGACATTCATTGCATGACAATCCATGAATTGTGGTAGTTTAGATTGAAAGAGAATTGAAATTTCCCAATTGAAATAAAAGGATATCTGATGGATTTCTCGAAATGAATTGGCAGTAAAAAGGATCTAGTCCAGATGGGTGTTCCTTTAGTGATCGAGCCTCCCAAAGAATAAGCATGTTGAAATGGATTTAGCCCGGACGGGTAATCCAATTAGGGTCTGAATTTAGCCTGGACTAGTAATTCAGATCCGAGTTCATTAGAGTACATGTCATTGTAAGGGATTTAGCCTGGATTGGTAATCCTGACATTACTCTATGAGTTTACATTTCGGGGGATTTAGCTTGGACAAGTACTCCCACCGTAAGAGCGAGGTTCACAGGAGTGTGTATTTAAAATGATCATGCACATGATTTGACGGTAAATGAGATATCTATCGAGATTCCGAGAAGTTCAATGAGATTAAAATAAGGAATGAAAATATAAATGCTTGAAATGATGAGCTCATCTAAGATTAATTTTTAATTGTATGGACATGAAACTAACATGACGATTGAGTGTATGTGATAGGGAAATTATACTATACATGTTGGCATGAATAACTAATATGGTTGTATGCAAAACACCAGGTAAGTTTACCATTCTGTTATCCAGACTTACTAAGCATGTAAATGCTTACCCCCTATCATTTCCCTTGTCTTACAAAGCTCGAGGACTCGTGAAGATTGGAAGACAGTTGGAGCATTGTCAACACTATCAACTTGTTTTGCCTTGGTATATAGAAACTTTTATTTTGTTATAATGGCATGTATAGGATTCTTGGTCTTTTTGTTATATGTGTCATTTGGCTAGCCAATGTAAAGGCTTAAATGGTATACTTATTCATTTTGTATATGGCCATGGGATATGGCTCATTTTGATGTAGGCTGTAAACCTACTAATTGTGCATTCTATGCTTAAATGTTTCATGTGATGGTTAAATGTGGTAGATCATGAATGGACATGTGAAATGTGACCAAATCACTTGGAGATGGTTAAGTCATAATTGGTAATGAGTTATAAAATGAGCCAAGTATAAAATATAATTATTGGAGTGGTAATCCTTAATATGAAAGGGATAGCCTAGCATGTACTAAACAATGAGATGAGGTTAACATGCAATAGACTATGCCAAGGTGGGTTATGGACATATTTAGGCCATGTTACATACCATTGAAGTTTATAAGTGTGTATGGATGCTTGAAGGTGACCAAAGGCTTGGAATATAGCCTACAAAAGGGGACACACAGGCATGTGTCTAAGCCATGTGTGACACGCGGTTAGTCTCATGGGCGTGTTGTACGGCCGTGTGTCCACTGCACCTAAACTTTTAGGTCAGTATGCATGGTAGTAAACACACGGGCATAGACAAGACCATATGTCTCAACTGTGTGGAAGACACGGCCTAGCACACGGGCATGTGCCTTGGCCGTGTGCTCCTAGATGGATGATGACATCATAAATAGAATGTCTAGGATTTTGGACACAAGCGTGTGCTCGGTCGTGTGAAAACCCCTGTCCGTTCAAAATGAAAAATAAATTCCAATAATTCAACACAGATAAGGGACACGGGCGTGTCCATTGCCTCCACATGGGCGTGTGAGGTTTAAACCTAGAAATTTTTCTAAAATTTTCTTAAGTTCTCAGTTTAGTCCTGGATCACTTTAATGTATGTTTTGGACCTCGTATGTCCATAATAGAGACAATACGATTTTGTTTGATTAGTTTTAAATTGGAATGAAATTTGATAACACGTATTTTTTAGAAATGCCTTGTTTATGTATGGTAATTCCTCGTACCTAGTCTCAATCTCGAGTACGGGTACAGGGTGTTACATTTAGTGGTATCAGAGCTATGGTTTAGTCAATTCTCGAACTAACGTAGCATTAATGAGTCTAGCTATACATGCCATTATGAAAGTTATGATAGTGTGACATCTCCTAACCCTTTTAAATTCTATTTGAATATAGTAAATGTCTTTCGATCAAGCTCAAGATGAGTTCGAGGGAGCTGAGAGCCATGCTCTAACTTCCGTACAGCGAGCTACTTCTAGT
The DNA here is from genome assembly GCF_007990345.1 of Gossypium hirsutum. Lineage (NCBI taxonomy): Eukaryota > Viridiplantae > Streptophyta > Magnoliopsida > Malvales > Malvaceae > Gossypium > Gossypium hirsutum. The sequence continues at coordinate 85,435,515 of NC_053426.1, forward strand.
AGTAGTAGAAGGCCTATGTCTGAGGGTCGGGAAGAGGTGAAGGCTACCTTTTTCGAGATGATGGATGAATGGTTTAGTGACTAACTGAGAAACCGCCCCAATATACCACGACCTCTTTCGCCCCCTTCTCGACCTGAAGAAGAAGCGTCACAAGGCATAGCACCTATGAAAATTGGTAAGGCCCCAATGGATAAACTTAGGAAATATAGAGCTGAAGAGTTTAGGGCCATGATTGATGACGATCCAGAACATGCTGAGTTTTGGCTTGAGAATACCATGCAGGTTCTCGATGAACTGTCATGTACTCCTGAGGAAAGTTTGAAATGCCCAGTGTCGCTATTGAAAGACACTGCATACCACTGGTGGAAGACTATATCCTCAGTGGCACCGAGAGAGAGTATCACATGGGAATTTTTCCAAGCTGAGTTTAAAAAGAAATACATCAGTCAAAGGTTCTTAGATCAGAAGTGAAAGGAGTTCCTAAAACTCAAACAAGGAAATAGAACCGTGTCAAAATACTAAGGAGAGTTCGTAAGGTTAAGTCAGTATGTGAATAAATGGGTTCAAACAGAGGCAGAAATGTGTAAGCGCTTCGAGGAAGGTCTGAATGAGGAAATTAAGTTGGTAATTGGGATCCTCGAGGTACGAGAATTTACTGCATTAGTTGATCGGGCCAAGAAGGCTGAAGAGCTTAATAATGAAAGAAAACAAGCGATGAAAGAAGCTTAAGTTTCAAGTAAGCGATCCAGTGGTAAGATGCACTTGTTTCCCACAAAGAAATCGCAGAGTCACCAGAAACATTCTACTTTGTCGGTGGGATATTCGGGTAGAACAAGAAGCTCCAAACATCATAACTCGAAGTCTTCTTCCCTTATGGTAACTAGTGTGGGAAGTGTAGATGATCAAAAGCCGAGATGAAAAGTGTCGAATGAAAAGTGGAGCATGTTTTAGGTGTGGTTCTCTTGACCACTTTCTTAGAAATTGCCCGGAGCGAGCTGATAAAGAAGTTGAATTAGCCCTGAAGCCGAATGCTTCTATTTCTCGAGGTAGACCTTTGAGACATCCCGGAAGTGCAAGTGGCAGTCAAATTGTCTCAAAAGATTCTACAGCAAAATCAGAGACTCACGTAACACCCCTAACCTGTATCCATCACTGGAATGAGTTTACGAGGCATTACTAATCATAAAACAATTCAGAATAGACTTTCATTACATAGTTAATCATCTAATATATTTTCAATATCAAACTAACATATTTCGATTCTATAGTTCATATAATTTCCAAGGATATAATTAATCAATACAAATAAAGATTCATGAAGATCAAATGTTAAATTGAAAACCAGTATATGTCATTTCACATACCAATAAAATATGTATACTATAACATTTATGACATTCAAATAATGTGCCATTTAAAAACTGATACAAAAACCATATTAATCTTTTATCTATTCGGCTAACAAAGTTTACCTATACATATTAATTTAATTTCGAATAGCTATCAAACCCACATACCCATACATATTTTTACTTTACACAATAAGCATATACCAAATATACCTCATATAAATAACATGCATTTTGATTTACTAATGCATTACATATTATAACACAATACATATCCAACTATTACTCTATAACTAAAACACATGATTAAACACCATCATATATATATATACCTAAAGGTGAGATATATATCAAGTCAACTTATAATATGCATAAATATTTATACAAGCACATGCCGAATCACAAATTTGTTATAACCGTCTCATATAATTTCATCTTATAACCAAATTTACAAACACATTATTGTAATAGTTTTCAAACCAACTCGTGTTACAATTTATACTTCACAAGAATAAGGCATTAACCATAAATAGACATATATTTAAAACATGAATCTTACATACCATGTAATAAACATATCAAAACAAACTTATATCATGTTCAGATACAGCCAAACAACCTTTAATGCCAAATCACATATAACACATTGACCAAATACAACAACCAAAATCACATACACTTTTCCCTATGCATACCATAGCCGAATCAGCCACTTATTCATCCAAAATCATTAACCATTTCCAAAACATATAACACCTATCACAAACACCATTCATTCATAGCACATAACATTATAACCAAAATGAATTCAAACCAAAATCAAACTTAACCGAATTCAAACATAGAAATTAAGCTATTTTCGCAGGGCTCAAATTATACATAAACCAAAATACAACATTTCAAAAATATAATCCAACCTATACATGCCATAAGTTCGAAAATTCAGCTTATAAAATATCAAAAATAGTCGATAGTATGATAGACTTTGCTGACGATCCCCGAGCTCGTAACTTGATCCAAAATCTATAAAATAGAAATAAACATACACACACAGAGTAAGCTTTTATAGCTTAGTAAGTCACAAGAAAATAAACTATTCAATGACATGAAAAATTCATTTAAAGTAAATCTAATTATACCAACATAATCATATTAAACCAAAATCTTATGATTTCATATATAACATATACTTTTGCATATAAATTTACATATGGCCGAATACACATATATAAATGTTGACAAAATATCTTTAGATTTCAAAGCTAAGTATCATTATGTGAACTCATACACATATACTCTTGAATCATAGTATGATATCGTATGCATATACATAGCAATGGCCGAATATACTTCACAAGGTACACATGTTCACATTAGTAACTTACTTACCTTATTTCAAGTAAGTAATAAACCAATTCATACCTGATCATATTAGCTCATTTTGCACATTTAATCACAACCTATCGTTCCCCGATGAACCATTCAGAATTGGATAGGACACTCGAATAATCACACATATCGTACAATGCCAACGTCCCAGACGTGGTCTTACATGTAATCACATATCGATGTCTTTGTCCCAAACAGGGCCTTACTCGCACACATATATCAGAGTCACATATCGATGCCAACATATAAAATGTGTCTTACTCGCACACATATATTGATGCCATGGTCTTACTCGCACATCAGTTATCGGAATCCCATGTCATGACATATGTATCCTAGCTATTCCTAAGGTTTATACGGGGCTTTCGGACGTCGTAACTCAGTCGAAACAAATTCGTAAACATAGTTACGAAGCTTATAAACATTCGGCTATTACATATATATATTCACATATTCCATTTTAGTATATATAACTTGCATACAATTAAAATAAACAACATATATTTGCTTATAAACTTACCTCAGACGATGAAAAACGGAACGAGATGGCTAGTCAACAACTTTAGTTTTCCCCCGATCCAAATCTAATTTTCTTTTTTCTTGATCTTAATCAAGTTTGAACAAGGCTGAACCCTCGCTTTGTTTTTCTTTTCTTTCTTATTTATGTTTCGATCATGAACAACAATTATGAAATCATGCTTTATCTTTTATGTTTTATTATATTAACTTATATTTCTAATTTACTAATTTAACCTTAGTTAAAATATTATACTTTCACATATATTATGTCCATTGCCGTTCACCTATATTAATAGTGGCCTAATTACATTATAAATGCTTCATATTATAAAGACAACAATAATTTGGTCCTCACACATTAAACTATCAAGTTTTCATTTTACACGATTAAGCCCTTTTATTTAATCAGACACTTAAACGACAAAATTAAATCATGAAAGTTTCACAGATATAAATTCACACATAATAAACATAGAAAAGAATTTAAAAAATATTTTTTTTCTAGGATTCATGGTCCCAAAACCACCGTTCCAATTAGGGTCTAAATTAGACTGTTACAACTCAAGCCCCAGCGAGAACTTACACGATATGCACTAGAGAGGAGGCTTCAGCTCCTGATGTCATTACGAGCACATTTTCTCTCCATAATACTCATGTTATTGCCTTGATTGACCCGGGATTGACCCATTCATACATTTGCATGAAATTGGTGTCTAGCATGAATATGTCTGTAGAACCAATGAAATTTGTGATTAAGGTGTCAAACCATCTGGGCAAGTCTATTTTAGTCGATAGAGTTTGTAAGAACTGTCCTTTGAAGATTCAAGGTCATTGTTTTTCGGCTAACCTTATGTTTTTTTCCTTTCAATAAGTTTGATGTAGTACTTGGCATGGATTGGTTGGCCATTCATGATGTGACAGTAAATTGTGGTAGCAAGTATATTGTCTTGAAATGTTCAGATGGCGAAGTTCTCTGAGTTGACTCAAGTAAGTTGAATACACCAACAGTTGTGATTACCTCAATGAGGGCTCAAAACTATATGAGAAAAGGGTATGAAGCTTAGCTTGCTTTTGTACTGAATACTAAAGACTTAGAGTTGAAGATTGAGTCGGTACCGATAGTGCGTGAATGTCCAGATGTGTTTCCGGAAGAGCTGCCTGGTTTACCTCCTGTTAGAGAAGTAGAGTTTGGTATTGAGCTAGTGCCAGGAACAACACATATTTCTATTGCCCAGTATAAGATGGCACCAACCGAGTTGAAAGAGTTAAAAGCATAGTTGCAAGAACTGATGGATAAGGGTTTTGAAAGACCAAGCTTTTCAGCTTGAGGTGCTCCCGTATTATTTGTAAAGAAGAAAGATTGTTCGATGAGATTATGTATAGATTACCGCCAACTCAACAAAGTAACTATTAAGAATAAGTACCTATTGCCAAGAATCGATGACCTGTTCGATCAGTTGAGGGGAGCCATTGTGTTTTCTAAAATAGATCTGAGATCCGGCTACTACCAGCTGCGGGTCAAAGAGTCGGACGTGCCTAAGACCGCTTTCAGAACGAGGTATGGCCATTTCAAATTTCTTCTGATGCCTTTTGAGTTGACGAATGCTCCGGCTATGTTTATGGACTTGATGAATAGGATATTTTAACCATACTTAGACAAGTTTGTTGTTGTATTTATTGATGATATCTTAATTTATTCCAAGGATGAGACCGAACACGCCGAGCATTTGAGGTCTATCTTACAGACTTTACGAGATAAGCAACTATATGCTAAGTTTAGAAAAAACTGGATTTTGGCTCCGAGAAGTGGGATTTTTGGGTCACATTGTTTCGGGTGAAGGCATCCGAGTTGATTCAAGTAAGATATCTGTTATTGTCGCGTGGAAGCCACCAAAGAATGTAACCGAGGTTAGAAGCTTTTTGGGCTTAGTCGGTTACTACCGACAATTTGTAAATGGATTCTCTATTATTGTAACTCCTTTGACGAGGTTGCTGTAAAAAGACGTTAAGTTTGTATGGTCAGAGAAGTGTTAGCAGAGTTTCAAGAAATTAAAGATGTCGCTGATCAAAGCTCCAGTTTTAGTGCAACCCGAACTGGAAAAAGAATTTGTGGTTTACAGTGATGCATCCTTGAATGGGCTAGGTTGCGTGCTTATACAAGAGGGAAAAGTGATAGCCTATGCTTCGAGATAACTGAAGCCACACGAGAAAAATTATCCAACACACGACTTGGAGCTAGTTGTCGTTGTCTTTGCCTTGAAGATTTGGAGACACCATTTTTGTGGTGAAACTTGCCTTGTATTCATCGATCACAAGAGTTTGAAGTACTTGATGACTCAAAAGGAATTGAATCTGAGATAGCAGAGATGGTTGGAATTGATTATCACCCGGGAAAGGCAAATGGATCTAGCCCAGACGGGTGTTCCTTTAGTGATCGAGCCTCCCGAAGAATAAGCGTGCTGAAATGGATTTAGCCCAAACGGGTGATCCAATTAGGGTCTGAATTTAGCCTGGACTGGTAATTCAGATCCAAGTTCATTAGAATACATGTCATTGTAAGGGATTTAGCCTGGACTGGTAATCCCGACATTACTCTATGAGTTTACATTTCGGGGGATTTATCCTGGACTAGTAATCTTGTCGTAAGAGCAAGGTTCACGGGAGTGCGTATTTAAAATGATCACTTACACGATTTGATGGTAAATGAGATATCCACCGAGATTCCGAGAAGTTCAATGGGATTAAAATGAGGAATGAAAATATAAATACTTGAAATGATGAGCTCATCTAAGATTAATTTTTAATTGCATGGACATGAAACTAACATGACGATTGAGTGCATGTGATAGGGAAATTATACTATACACGTTGGCATGAATAACTAATATGGTTGTATGCAAAACACCTGGTAAGTTTACCTTCCTATTATCCAGACTTACTAAGCATGTAAATGCTTACCCCCTATCATTACCCTTGTCTTACAGAGCTCGAGGACTCGTGAAGATTGGAAGACGGTTGGAGCATTGTCAACACTATCAACTTGTTTTGCCTTGGTATATAGAAACTTTTATTTTGTTATAATGGCATGTATAGGATTCTTGATCTTTTTGTTATATGTGACATTTGGCTAGCCAATGTAAATGCTTAAATGGTATACTTATTCATTTTGTATATGGTCATGGGATATGGCTCATTTTGATGTAGGTTGTAAACCTACTAATTGTGCATGCTATGCTTAAATGTTTCATGTGATGGTTAAATGTGGTATATCATGAATGGACATGTGAAATGTGACCAAATCACTTGGAGATGGTTAAGTCATAATTAGCAATGAGTTATAAAATGAGCCAAGTATAAAATATAATTATTGGAGTGGTAATCCTTAATTCGAAAGGGATAACCTAGCATGTGCTAAACCAATAAGATGAGGTTAACATGCAATAGACTATGCCAAGGTGGGTTATGGACATATTTAGGGCATGTTACATACCATTGAAATTTATAAGTGTGTATGGATGCTTGAGGGTGACCAAAGGCTTGGAACATAGCCTACAAAAGGGTCCACACAGACAAACACACGGCCATGTGTCTAGGCCGTGTGTGACAGACGGTCAGCCGCATGGGCGTGTTGTACGGCTGTGTGTCCCCTGCACCTAAAATTTTAGGTCAGTATGCATGGTAGTAAACACACGAGCATAGACACGGCTGTACGTCTCAACCATGTAGAGGACATGGCCTAGCACAAAGGCATGTGCCTTGGCCGTGTGCCCCTAGATGATGATAACGTCATAAACAGAATGTTCAGATTTTTAGACACGGGCATGTGCTCAGTCATGTGAAAACCCCTCTAGGTTCAAAATGAAAAATAAATTCCAATAATTCAACACGGGTAAGGGACACGAGCGTGTCCCAATACACATGGGCGTGTGCATTGCCTCCACACGGATGTGTGTGGTTTAAACCTAGAAATTTTTCTAAAATTTTCTTGAGTTCTCGGTTTAGTCCCGGGTCGCTTTAATGTAAGTTTTGGACCTCGTAGGTCCATAATAGAGGCACTACGATTTTGTTTGATTGGTTTTAAATTGGAATGACATTTGATAACTCGTATTTTTGAAAATACCCTATTTATGTATGGTAATGCCTCGTACCTAGTCTCGGTCTCGGGTACGGGTAAGAGGTGTTACAGAGTAAGCTTAAAAGCTTAGTAAGTTCATATGAAAATAATAAAAAACTATTAACATTCATTTATTTTACCCATTCATAAGAATATTATTAATACAATTTGCATTAAATCTCATGATTACCACTTACTCATTCATAATGCTTACTCTTTATCTTACAAACACTAGTTGCATGTCTTAGCATTAGATTAACAACCACGATCTTCTCATTATAGCAAATCTCATTATTTAACAAGTTATTTCAAATATCTTAACAACATGCACATCGTTTACGAGAAATTATAATTTCCACATATAGCCTAACAATCTTTCACACATCTATTAAATCACAGCTTAAGTATATACATCGTACTACTTCACAATTCGATTAAGCTCATATGCCTATCACATGATTATTATCAAATCTTATCATGCATCCATTTATCATAAATGTAGATCATTTGTCACAAGATTGTCAATGTTTCACAAGCATAACTTGTTCGTGCACATACATATACCTGACGTAATATAGTCACATACTTTCTCGTATGTATTCTTACACATTTTTCATAGTATCATGAGTTATAAGTACATACCTATACTAACTCATAGCACATTCTCATATTTCCTCATCATTGACTTACTTGTCAAATAACTCACTGAGTTACCCTTTGAACACTTGGAATACTATTAGATACACAAAAAGCTCGCACATAAGTGCCACATTTGTGGCTAAAGCTACCTCATATCACATATAACATGTTGCTCACTTTCAAGCTACTCACAGGCCTACTCACTCGAGCTCTCGGTCAGGATGTAGCTACACGGACTGTTCACACAAGCTATCAGGTATCCGCAACACATGCCAGACTACCCAGCCACCGGTAGAACATACAAGACCAGCACCCAGAACCCTATAACATGTGTCACATATATCATGAGCTCGGACCACATAACTCATGAGCTCAGATCGCATAGTCCCTAGTGACATGTCTGTTGTATCCTAAACTATTCCTAAGGTTCAAACGGGATTCTCTCGTTCACAAAGTCATTCTTATTGATCATAATATTATTCATACACTCTTTACAATAATTAAACATGGAAATTCTTACATTAATAAAGCATTAAAACATGATACAATATGTCATTATTTACACATGAACTTACCTCGACACCAAAATGGCCAAAAGGGACTTAACTGTCAATTTCTCGTTTTTCCCTCGTTCTAGGTCTGAAACTCGTTTTCTTTGATCTATAATTTCACACTTAGTCTATTTATTGTTCACATTAGTCAATGTGATCCAAAAATCATACTATGGAAAAATTACATTTTTGCCCCTAAATTTTATCATATTTACACTTTTGCCCCTAGGCTTGTAAAATGATTTTAATCAATTTCTTTAACATACAACCTAGCCGAATCATTTTTATAACTATAGTAGCCCAAAATTTCCACTAAATCACACTTTTATGAAAAAAATTATATTTTTTACAAATTAGTCCTTTTTAGCATTTTCACCGAAAACTACTTAGTAAAAGTCGTTTAACACACAACAAACATTCATATTCCTCCATCAAACATCAAAATACACACATTTCACATATGAGTAAATTTTTAAAGATGAACCCTACTTCAAATCAAGGATAGAAATAGGTAAATCTTGTTACGAAGATTTCAAAAACGTGAAAATCATTAAAAAAAAGGGGCAAGAACGGACTTACTATGGAGCTTGGAAAGCTTGAACAAAACCCACTATGGTATAATTACCATTTAAGGACCTCCAATTTAAATTTTTTTAACAATTGGACACCTCTAACATATAGAACTCAAGTTTTGCACTTTTTACAATTTAGTCCTTTTGACTATATTGAGTGCTCAAACCTCAAAATTTTCAAACGAAATTTTCACAAAATCATTTCGTCAAGTTGTAGACCATAAAAATATCATAAAAATAAATTTTCTTACGTCGGATTTGTGGTGTAATACCCTTTACCCGCAACCAACGCCAGAATAGGGTATGAGGCATTACCGAATATAAGCTCACAAAATCTTACAAAATCGGACATAAATTTCCGTCAAAATTTAAAAATTTTCACCCTCATGCGCATCATCCCTTATGTGAGCCCACGAGGCCAACACATGCATTGGGAGCTGTTCGAGACTAAACCGAGAACTTAGAAAATTTTCACTAAACAGATTCACACGCCCGTGCGGGTAGGTCGTGTAATCCCACACACTCGTGTCCCTAGCCCATGTAATTCTCTGTTTATGACGTCATGAAAAACATGTGGTCACACGGCCAAGGCACATGTTCGTGTGCTTAGGTTGTGTGACAATTAAATTTCATAATTTTTTTCCATAAATAGGTGAAGACTTCACACGGCTAGAGCACATGCCCATGTCCTATGGCTGTGCCTCTCACACGGCCGTGTCTCAGCCCGTTTGTTTACTACTGGGCATTTTGTTTGCATTAATTAGGGTGCAGGGGACACACGGCCAGAGCACACGCCCATGGCGTGAGCCATGTGTCACACACGGTCTAGACACATGCCCATGTGTCTACCCGTGTGGACAAATTTAAGGCTATATTCCAAGCCATTTGCCACCCTTATTTACACAACACATTCATGGTTCCAAAGGTACATAAACTCTCTCATGAATCTAGTTTGTGTATTCAATTCTCAACTCTTTAGACCAGATTAAGGCTTCATATCATAACAACTCTATTGTACCAAACACACACGTATCCATAAGCAATAATTATTAAATGTGCATGCATGCATTTTCATATCAACTCATACACACACTTAGTGATCATCATCATTCAGCCAGCCATCATCCACCAAGATCCATACCATAATGGAATTGGCTCATACATGCATAAGTGAATAGGTTTACAACCCAATAGTCACTGTAAGCCATATCTCATGGCCTTATACAAAATGAGTCATAACACCCTCATAAGCCAACACATTGGCTAAACTAATATGACATATAACAAAACAACCAAGTTCCTATACATGCCATACTCAAAATAAAGAGACCAACTATACCCAAAAGATCCGATTGATTGTGTGATCGAGTCTCCGATGCCCTTTAATCCCCGAACTACCTTGGCAAAACTATAAGAAAAAAGGGAAAGAGAGGGAGTAAGCATAAAGCTTAGTAAGCTTGTATGTAAATAATAAGCAATGAAAATATGTAATTTCAACACACACATAACATCACTTAATTCATCACATTCTCCATAATCACTATAATCATATCCTATCTCAAGCAAATCTCACAATGTCTCATAGAACTCAAGATCATGATTTCTCCATTTTTATATACCAAAACCGTATCGTTTTGTATTCTCAATAACTACGAGCTTGGCGTACTTACCTGTACCCACTCAAGATAGCTATGCCTCATCATTCTTTGTCACATCCTAGACTACCCGTTGAACCATTTGGAATACTAAGGGTTACTCAGGATATCATATACACAAGGTAGGGTGCCAATGCCATATCCTAGATATGGTCTTATATGGGACCACATAATGATGCCAATGCCATGTCCCAGACATGGTCTTACATGGGATCACAGATATCGAAGTCGATAGCCCAACTATGGTTTTACACAATGTCTCATTATGATGCCAATGCCATGTCTTGACATGGCCTTATATGGGATCACATAACGATGCCAAAACCATGTCCCAGACATGGTCTTACATGGGATCACATGTCACTACCGAAGCCATATAACAGATATGATCTTATACGAGAGCTCATCCACTCAAATGTCAAAACAATGATACCCTAAGTATTCCCGAGGTTCAATCGGCATATGTCACCACAATTCTTTAACAAACAACATCAAAGATATTCACCAAGACAATTAAACCATTCGTATAACATCAAATATTAAGCACACAATAAAATGCTATATTAATTACACACAAACTTACCTCGGAACAAAATATGGACAATTACTTCGGTTTAGTCCAAGATCTTGCTCTTTTCCCGGTCTAGGCCCGGACTCTATTTTTCTTGATCTATAATAGAAAATTTCACTTATTTAATATCCACATTATTCAATTTAGTCCAAAAATCATACTATGGAAAAATTAGAATTTTGCCCCTAAACTTTGACATATTTACACTTTTGTCCCTAAGCTCGTAAAATGAAATGTGTCCAATTTCTTTGTTACCCAAGTCTAAACAGCCCACATTTTTCATCAAGTCACATTTTTTACACTTATTCTTGCATGTTTTACAAATAAGTCCTTTTTGGTGTTTTCATGAAAAACCACCTAGGAAAAGATGTTTATCTAACACTAAACTTTCATATTCCTTCATAAATCATCAAAATACATGCATGACACACATGGGTAATTTTTTGAACATGAACCCTAGCTTAAAACAATGGTAAAAATAGCTAGTTCATGTATCAAATATCTCAAAAACATAAAGAACATTAAAAATAGGGCTAGGATGTACTTACTATCAGGCTTGAAAGGTTAAAGAAACCCTAGCTATGGTGACTCTTCAAATTTGGCATAAGCATGAGAAAGATGAAGAGATTTTGGCTTTGTTTTCCCTTTTTATTCTTTTATTTACCAAAAGACAAAACTGCCCTTAAGGCCTTCCTTTAAAATTTTACCCATGCATGCCCATTTTTTTCCATAAAAATAGAAAGTGGGTAAATTTCTATTCAATGACCTCTAATTACTAATATAAAGCCATTTCATACTTAAAGCTTCTAGAATCTTTAATTTTGCAACTTTTCCAATTTAGTCCCTAAAGTTAAATTGGACACTTTACACATAAAATTTCTTCATGAAATTTTCACACAAGCATGTCATCATATCATAGACCTCATAAAAATCAAAAAGTAATTATTTCTACTTCAACTTCATGGTCTCAAAACCACTCTTCCGACTAGACCCTAATTTGGGATGTTACAACTCTCCCCCTTAAGGATTTTTGTCCCCGAAAATCTCACCCGTAAAAAGGTTTGTGTATTGACTTCTTGTTGTTTCTTCGGGCCCCCATGTGGCCTATTCAACCCCATGTCGTTGCCATAACACTTTTACCAGGGCAATACTCTTGTTTCTTAATTGTTTGACCTCCCGAGCTAAGATTTTAACCAGTTCCTCACCATAAGTCATATCCGGTCATATCTCCATCTCTGTAGGTGAAATCATGTGTAAAGGGTCAGAACGGTAATAGTGCAACATAGACACATGGGACACATTGTGAATCTTTTTCAATTTGGATGGTAAGGCTAACCGATAAGCCGCCGGTCCTATTCTTTCAGTCACCTCATATGGTCCAATAAAAAGCAGACTCAATTTCCCTTTCATGCCAAATTTGAGAACTTTCTTCCATGGGGACACTTTTAGAAATACCTTATCACTGACCTAAAACTCAATCTCTTTCTGCTTTAAATCTGCGTAGGATTTCTGTCTATCCGAAGCTACTTTCAAACAATCTCGAATCACTTTTACTTTTTCTTCGGTTTCTTGTACTAAGTCAACCCCATGAATGTGATTCTCTCTGGGTTCAGTCCAATATAATGGTGTTCGGCACTTGTGCCCATACAAAGCCTCATAAGGCACCATTTTTAAGCTCGACTGAAAACTATTATTATAGGCAATTCCACCAATGGAAAATACTTTTCCCAACTGCCCTGAAATTTGAGAACACAACACCAGAGCATGTCTTCCAGTATCTATATTACTCTCACTGTCTGTCCATCAGTTTGCAGATGGAAAGCAGTAATAAAATTTAGCTTTGTACCTAAAGCTTCCTGTAGCTTTTTTCAAAACCGTAAAGTGAATCTCAGATCCCTATTCGAAATGATCGACAAAGGTACTCCATACAGTCTCACAATTTCAGAAACATACAACTCAGCTAGCTTATCAAGTGAGTAGTCGGTACGTTTCGAAATAAAGTAAGCTGATTTCGTCAGTCAATCAACTATGACCCAAACAACATCTTTCTTTTTTGGTGACAACAGCAATCCCGTCACAAAATCCATAGTAATCTAGTCCGATTTCCACTCGGGAACCATCACAGGTTGCAGTAAACTCGAAGGTACTTGGTGTTCAGCTTTCACTTGCTCACATATTATGCATTTCGAAACAAACTCTGAGATGTCTGTTTTCATGCCTGGCCACCAAAACACTCTCTTCAAGTCATTATACATCTTAGTGCTACCCAAATGGATTAACATACAAATACTATATGCCTTGTGAAGAATTTTCCAAATAAGCTCATCATCCCTAGGTACACAGACTCTATCCTGAAGCATCAAGCAACCATCGGTACCAATCTGAAAATTTGATTCAACACTCGACTCACATTAAGTTCTCTTGGTTTGCAAATCATTATCACCTTTTTGAGCTTCACAGATTTCTTGGAGAAACATCGGTCTAGCTCTTAACTCCGCTAGTATCGAACCATCATCGAACACCATTATCTGAGTGTTCATAGCTCTCAAGGCAAACAAGGATTTCCTGCTCAAGGCATCAACAACCACGTTTGCCTTTCTCGGGTGATAGTCAAGCACCAACTCATAATCTTTTATCAACTCTAGCCACCTCCCTTGCTGTAAATTTAGACCTTTTTGAGTCATCAAGTACTTTAGACTTTTGTTATTGGTGAATACCCGACACCTCTCACCGTACAAGTGATGTCTCCAAATCTTTAACGCAAACACAATAGCAGCTAGCTCTAGATCATGTGTCGGATAATTTTTCTTGTGAAGTTACAATTGCCTCGAAGCATAGGCTATCACTTTACCTTCTTGCATAAGCACACAACCCAATCCATTTAAAGATGTATCACATAAACCACAAATTCTTTTCCTAGCTCGGGTTGCACTAATACCGGAGCCTCAATCAACAATGCCTTTAATTTCTCAAAACTTTGCTGGCACTTTTTCGACCATTCAAACTTGGTATCTTTTTGAAAAAATTTTGTCATCAGAGAGGTAATCATAGAAAATCCTTTAACGAACCTCCTGTAATAGTAGGGTAGGCCCAAAAAGCTTCTAACTTCGGACACGTTCCGTAGCTGTTTCTAATCAACAATGGCCAAAATCTTACTCGGATCAACTCGAATTCCATCACCTGACACAACATGCCCAAAAATTTGACTTCTCTAAGCCAAAACTCACTTTTGCTAAACTTTGCATACAATCGCTTATCTCTCAAAGTTTGCAAGACAATTCTCAAATGATCAGCATGTTCAGATTCATCACGAGAATAAATTAGGATATCATCAATAAATACCACAAAAAATTTATCCAAATAAGGTCAAAAAATTCAATTCATTAAATCCATGGAAACAGTAGAAGAATTTGTTAGACCAAAAGGCATTACCAAAAATTCATAATGACCATACATCGTCTGGAATACAGTTTTCGACACGTTCGAGTCCTTAACTCTTAACTAATAGTAACCGGACCTCAAATCTATCTTGGAAAACACTGTGGCTCCCTTCAGTTGATCAAATAAATCATCTATCCTTGGCAAAGGGTACTTATTCTTTACCGTCACCTTGTTGAGTTGTTAGTAATCAATACATAACCTTATCGAACCATCTTTCTTCTTCACAAATAAAACTGGTGCACCCCACGGTGAGTAACTAGGTCTCGTAAAACCTTTGTCCGTCAATTCTTACAATTGGGCTTTCAACTCCTTCAACTCAGTTGGCACCATCCTATATTGAGCAATAGAAATGGGTGCCATACCCAGAACTAGATCAATTTGAATTCCACTTCTCAAATCGGGGGCAATCCAGACAACTCTTTTGAGAATACATCTAAATACTCACGTACTATTGGTACTAACTCAATTCTTAACTCCGATTCTTTTGTATTCAACACAAAGGCAAGGTAAGCCTCGTAACCCTTCCTTACACACTTCTGAGGGACCATAGAAAAAATCACTACAGGCAAGCTATCTAACTCATCTGATTCAATCAGGAGAATATCACCACTTTCACATTTCAGTTCGATAAATTTTCTCCAACAGTTTACTACTACATCATGAGCAGTTAACCAGTCCATACCAAGAATTACATCGAATTCATCGAATTCATCAAATGGAGAAAGAATGAGGTTAGCCGGAAAACAGTATCCTTTAATCATCAAAGGACAATTCCTACATACTTTGTCAACTAGCACACATTTGCCTAACAGGTTTGACACTTTTATCATAAATTCAGTAGTCTCAACAAGCATGCTCATACTATACACCAATTTCATACAAATATAGGAATGGGTAGATATTGGATCAATCAAAGTAATAACAGTAGAATCATAGATAGAGAATGTACCCATAATCACATCTAGGGATGAAGCCTCTTCGCAAGCGCGAATAGCGTACGTCCTTGTAGGAGCTCTACCTTCGGGTCTCACAGTAGACTCTTTAAGGGCACTCTTACTGCTTTCTCCATTACTGTAACACCCCAAACCTAGCCTAGACGTTATGGCTGAATCTGTGATGTGACATTAGAGTGTTTTTCCAAAACACAAAATTGGCAAAACAAAATCCGTTTTTCCTAAAAACTTCTTTAGATTCTAAATAAAAGGTTAGGATGATTAGTTCCTTGTGAAAACTCAAGTTATTTAAGCCAAATATTAATTATACTAGTTTCTCAAATTTTAAAACAGTGTTTGTTGCGGAAGCTTTTAAAACATATGGCGTAAGCGTTATGATTTTAGAAAAACATTGGTTTGTGCTTTCTTGAAAATTCAAGTCCTATTACTAACTGGTAAAAATGAAAACCCAATATCAAATAAAATCTAAATTATAGTATTTTATATAAATTAACTATGTCGAGTGGCCAACTTCGAGACCTCCTTCGCCTTGATCTGTCTAAGCCTGGGGATTTTCTACACAGATAACAGATGGGTGAGTTTACAAAAACCCAGTGTGTGATATCCCAAAATAACAAACGTTCAGAGTAAACGCAATCTATACCTAGGCCCGTTAGTTCTAGTTAGAACCTTAGCCCCTTTTTCAATAACAGTATTAGTCTGGGCCTGAGCCCATTTCAGCAACAGAGGCAATCTAGGCCTTAGCCCATTTCAATACAGTATGCAAACAAAGAATCCTACCCAATTCAACTGCTACACACCATCTCCGTACCAGCCCTACACACCATGTGGGGATAAAATCGACCCACCCAACCCTACACACCAAGTCGTACCGATTTCGGTACTAAAAGTATTTGTTGCAGAGTTGCCAGTAATAGGCTTATAGCCTTTCAGTATACTTCCTCCAAAATCATATATCCCACCCCATGTAATGCAACATAATATCATACGTGTATGTAGAAATGTCATGCTCAAAAATACTCATACATAATACAGCGGTATTTCAGTCAATTTACCTTACAAGGGTATAATTGTCATTTTATCAGTATAGGGTCTAAGTATACTTACTGACCCAATAGTAGGTCCACAGTCGTCTTAGGCGACACATGCAACCTTAATAGTCGAACAGTGATAATGGGCCTTCAGCCCATATTGCGAGCCCATACTCTTATATGGCCCACTCAGGCCAGAAACAGCCTGGCCCACAATCTTCCACACTTTGTGCAATTTTTTCGTATGGGGCCACGGGCCCATTGGGCCTATACGGCCCAGTTCGGCCGAAAATAGCCATATACCACTCCAGATCATGAAATTGCTTATGGCCATCTTGTCGACAACACGGCCTCGTTTTACCACTCAGCCTGCCACACGGGCGGTCACACGCCCATGTGGAGTCGACAATGTACTCTTTAGTTTTCCAACTTTTGCCGTTTAATAGTTTTTGCAGTGTGATCACACACCTAATTGTGAAAAGTGCCAAAATCCCATGATCGCCAAACCTTTATTCATTCAAGATCGTTCCATTAGTCGCTTATCAATAGGGTAAAACACCCTCCTCTTTAATACATGACTTAACTAAAATTAATGCTTGCCTTGATTTAAACGAGTGGTCTAACCTACTGGAACCGCTAACAAGGGTTGATTTCCAAGACCCTTAGCAAGACCTGCACTATAATCCATATTGGTTACTACCACCATACATGTAATCCACCTGAACCAAAGAATGACTTACTGAATTGTAGACTAAGAATGGAGGATAGCAGTATTCGGCCTACCACAACACACCCTACAATCGAGGCACCCGATGCCACAAACACCCTCCTTGCAGTAACCGATAGAGAAAAGAAGAGATTAGAGAGGAAGACTATTATAGCTCAGAAATGAAAGAGAGACAGTACAACCGTGAACCCGCACATAGATGACGGCCATAGCAAGGTTCGGCTATGGCCAAGAATTCAGCAACCCGAAAAGAAACCCAATTACCTTAATCAATACAGGAGGAGATTCGGCTAGAAGAGAAAGGATATTTGACTAGAGCAGGGGAATCTTGAAGGAAGCAGAACAAGAAAAGTGGAAGGAGGAACAAGGATATACGGTACAAGCACACAATGAGGTGATGTCGACTTAGAACCAAAAGAGAGTGTGCTATCAAGGATTCGGCAAAGGCTTATAAGGGAAACAAAGAATGCTCAGTCTAGAGAGAAACAATTGAGAGAAAGAAGGGAAGAAGCAATTTGGAGAAGTTACCAAAGAAAAGTGATGCAAAAGGGGCGAATACCAACCGAGAAGGATGGGAAAAATACCATAGAGACTATTTCGGCACTTCAAGCAAAAGGGAAGAACAAATGTCGATTTTGTCAAAGCACTCCTAGACCGGCCAAACCTCAACACAACCCACACACTTGACTTTTTCAACCCTTTTCCACCTCAGCCGAAACTCTCATGAATCAAGAGTTCAATTTTGGCACAACTTCCCTACACCTCAACTCTACTTTTTCCTCCCCTTATCCCTCTCCTAAAATCT
This sequence comes from Gossypium hirsutum, assembly GCF_007990345.1. Taxonomy (NCBI): domain Eukaryota; kingdom Viridiplantae; phylum Streptophyta; class Magnoliopsida; order Malvales; family Malvaceae; genus Gossypium; species Gossypium hirsutum. The sequence continues at coordinate 85,453,831 of NC_053426.1, forward strand.
CTCCACCACATCCTCAACTGATCACCAACCAACCCCCTTTCTTCTCCTAAGTTTCGGCTAACATGATCCCTTATTCCACTTACACACCTCAACCGTCCAAGCTTCAGAGTTCTAGTGATATACAACCATCAACACTGCACAGTAGCAAAAAGACATCCCTTGTGTGCAGTAGGACTCGAACTCAAGTCCCTAAGCATTAGTAACACTCCATTTACCACAAGACTAGCAGGCTTTTTGTGTCATACAACACTTATAATATTTTAAAAGTCTACTAGCTGAAGATAAGGGTTTACTCAAGTAGAAGCAAAAAATTTGGTCAAGCCAAGGCTTGAACCCATGACGCCCCAGACACTCCTAAAGCACTAAACCACTAAGGCAACCATACATCCATGTCACATACACACAAAATAATTTTTAACAGGGTTTTTGGGATTTGGGGCGTTACAATTACCTGGATTTTTCTGCGGTCTACCACGACCATTAGTGTTACCCGATCTTGTGCTTTGATATCCCTCATTTTCTGTCATCTCGAGGCACTCTCTAATAAAGTGGTCTGGAGAACCACACTTGAAACAGGTCGTGTCACTCCCACGACATTCACCGGGGTAACATCTACCACACTGTGGATATTCTGACCTACTTGGCTGAGCATTACCACAATAGCAATCGAGGTGGTCTGGGCCTTAGTACCCGAGTAATGTTTATCTTTATATCTGTTCAGGAACCCAATAGAAGCATGAGAATGAGAATTGAAATCCCTCGTCTTCCACGATGTGGACTGAAATGACTTGCTCATAGGCCGTTTCCTTCAGTCCCTGGCCTCAAACTTAGCCTTTCTTTTCTCTTTGGCCAATTTCTCGGCCTTACAAGCTCTTTTGATGAGTACCATGAACTCTTTCATAAACTATAATTTATACATATTTTTGCCCCATGCCTAATGCATTTATGGATGGTTTCTCCTTAGATTTTGTGAATTCGATGCTCCTAATCCTTTAATTTCATGTTTTATACTTAGGAGAGCATAGGAGAGTAAAAAGAGTGAGAAACGGGCCAAAAATGGAGAAAATGGACCCACATGGGAAAACAACACAGCCTGAACTTCTTCACACAGGCATGTCACACGATCGTGTCAATTTGGTAGGATCGAAGCACGACTTACACGGGTGGATCACACGCCCGTGCCCATTTAACAGCCTTGACCACGACCTTCAGTAATCGCACACGAGCGTGTCACACAGGCGTGTCCCTGCCGAACCCAAGTTTAGTCCAATTCAGAAAAGGTAAATTTTGAGGGCTCTTAGGCAATCCAAAGCCTATTTAAACACTTGAGAGGGCACTTGGGAAAGGGGATGCGGAGTAGGAAGCAAGAAATTACTCAAGGAAAGCCGATTGATCCATCTCAAGAGCCGGATTCATCATCAAGACTGGAGATTTCCCTTCAAGTTCCTTTAGGAGTTTTGGGTTTTCTTATGTTTTGTTATCTTTATTCTTTTGAGATGTTTTCTTTCTTAAGTATGAACTAAACCCCTAAATACCTAAGGGGAATGAAACCTAAGACAGATCTTGTTATTATTATCTAAATTGTATGATAAATATTTGACTTGTAATTATGTGTTCTTAATTCTTGTTTTGATATTCCGGAATATTGATTCAAGTTAAACTCTTATTCAAAGGAGGAATAGACCCTGTCTAAGAGTAAATTTGTCATAATTAAGCGAAGTTGATTGCGCGCCCAGAGATAGGGTGACAAGATTTTGCCAGATTAGGGTGAAACCTAATAAAGGAATCTATAGATCGAGTTAATGAAATTCTAGGGTGTTAATTAGAAAGAGATTTTAATTATTCAACCTTGGGTTAGACATTATTAGTCTCGAGAGAGATAATAATATAACTTAGGGATTTCTATGGATCAAGTCAAATGAATAAATCGTCTGATTCAGAGTCAAATAACAGGTGAAGTATAGGTGGATTTGTCATTACGTATTGTCTCAATCAATCGAATTTTCCCAAAAGTATTTTCTCAAGTCTTTCTTTCTGTGCATTCTTAGTTAGTAATTAGTTTAGACAACCAAACCTTTTAAATTTTAGGCTAGATAATAAAAAGGAATTAAATACTATACTCGTATTTCCTTTGGGTTCGACAATCCGGTCTTGTTGAACTATACTGTTGTTCGATAGGTACACTTGCCTTAATCGTGATAATAAGTTAGTCTCAAGAACATTTCATTTATTAATCTTTAAAACCAATAACGAATATCACGCATCAAGTTTTTGGCGTCGTTGTTGGGGAACTAGGATATTAGGAAAACTCGGTTTTTATTACTTTAGCCACTTTACTTTTATTACAATTTAAATTTTTATTTTATTTTCTAATTTTTCTCTTATTTCCTTCTGACAGGTTTTTCTAGTTTATGACCAGAAGAAACCTGTCAGGACCACTACTTTTTGACGGTGAGATCGACCGCACATTTTGTAGAAACCAGAAAGAAATAAGGCGAAGCCTAAGATACACAGAGGACGAGCAAGAGGACGATTCTTCAACCATAACCGAGGAGATGGCTGAAAACCAAGAAAATCTGATACTTCCTGTGATTGCTGTTAATCAGAGTCCTGCTCCGTGCACTATGTATGATTATGCTAAACCTTCTTTAACAGGAACTGAATCTAGCATAGTTAGACCGACTGTAGCCACAAATACTTTTGAACTGAAACCTAACACAATTCAAATGATACAACAGTTTGTTCAGTTTGATGGCTTGTAGGACGAGGATCCAACGCTCACTTGGCAAATTTTTTGAAATTATGTGATACATTTAAAATTAATGGCGTTTCTGATGACGCCATTCGTCTTTAGTTATTCCCTTTTTCATTGAAAAACAAAGCTAAATAGTGGTTGAACTTGTTGCCACGGGGGTCAATCACTACTTGGGAACAAATGACCGAAAAAATTTTATTAAAATATTTTTTGCCGGCTAAAACAGCTAAATTACATAATGATATTTCTTCCTTTATGCATATGGATTTAGAAACACTCTACGATGCATAGGAGAGATACAAGGACCTCTTAAGAAGATGCCCTCACCATGGGTTACCGCTTTGGCTACAGGTTCAAACCTTTCATAATGGCATGAATCCTTCGACTCGACAAATGGTTGACGCAGCTGCTGGCGGAACCATCAATAATAAGACACCTGAAGATGCCTATGAATTTATAGAGGAGATGTCACTGAATAACTATCAGTGGCAAGTCATGAGGGCAAAGCCAACGAAAACAGCCGGCATTTATAACATTGATACAGTCACCATGCTCTCTAATCAGGTAGAACTCTTGAATAAGAAAATTGATGGTTTCCTTAGTTCTTCATAGGTTCACCTAGTAATGCAATGCGAAGCAAGTGGAGGTGGATCAAGTAGTTGAGAATACCCACCTTACGGCTACAACATGGAGAACAAATGGTTAAATTACATGGGTATCAATCCTCGATCTTAAAACAATCCCTATAACAATACTTACAATGCAGGTTGGAGGAACCACCCTAATTTTCATGGGGAGGCCAGGGGAATCAGAGACCACCACCTCCAGGCTTCCAACAACCACCCTACCAACAGGAGAAAAAGCTGAACCTTGAGGAGATGCTAACAAAATTCATGTCAGTGTCAGAAACTCGTTTTTAGAATACCGAGACAGCACTAAAAAATCAACAAGCATCAATCCAGGGGCTCGAAACTCAGATTGGACAGCTCGTCAAGTTGATTTTCGAACGACCACAAGGTAGCCTGCCAAGCAATACTGAACCTAAACCAAGGGAGCAACTCAACGCGATTGCCATTCAAGATGACGAAGGGCTAGTTGCAGAACCAAGGCCAAAAACGGGGGTAAGCATAAGTAAGTATGAGGTCGGCCACAATGAGCCAAAGCTGGTGATTACAGAATATAAACCTCGCGTGCCATACCCCAATGCGACAAGGAAAGACCACTCAGACGAACAATTTGGTAAATTCCTTAAACTTTTAAAAAAACTACATAATAACTTACTGTTTATTGAAACCCTTTCACAGATGCCAAACGCAGTCAAGTTTTTAAAGGAGCTTCTGGCAAACAAACGGAAGTTAGATGAAGCATTGCATGTGGAGCTAAACACCGTCTGCTCAGCCATTCTACAGAATAAGCTTCCTAACAAACTAAAAGATCCAGGGAGTTTTACAATTCCTTGTTTAATTGGTAGTTTAGATTTTAATAATGCATTGGCTGATTTAGGTGCTAGTATCAATGTTATGCCTTACAAATTATTTAAGCAACTAGGTCTTGGGAAACCCAAACAAACTAGGATGAGCATTCAATTAGCAAATAAAACTATCAAATTTCCTAGGGGTATTGTTGAAGATGTACTCGTTAAAATCGACAAATTTATATTCCCAGTTGATTTCGTTGTTCTAGACATAGAGGAGGATAGCAACATCCCCTTAATTTTAGAAAGGCCCTTTTTAGCAACCGCCAGAACAATTATTGACGTTAGCACAAGTGAACTCACACTTGTATGGGAGACGAAACAATCACCCTTCAAGCCCATAATTCGAATAACACATCAAAAATTAAAGGTGACTGTACAAATCATTTGGCTAAAACTAACCATATAGTGCAACCTTCTTTGTAGAAAACAAGTTTGAAGAACATACATAAGCCAAGCAACAACAAAGAACCTATCCATGAAGAACAAAGGTTACAAATCGAGGAGCTAGATGAATGGCAAACACATAAACCAAGAAAATACGATAAACCAAAACCACACCATGAGGAGCTTAATTCCTCCAAAAATCAACTTAAAGTTGGAGACAAAGTATTACTCGATGCAGCAGATCCTTGAATTGCCACTTCTGAACCAAATGAAGAAACCCCTCTTACGGTAATTAATATTTTTCCATACGGTACGGTCCAGGTAAACCACTCCAAATTTGGCACGTTCAAGGTAAATGGTACTCGTCTTAAACCTTATGTTAATAAAATTGATAGCAGGGATGAGGAGTGTAAACTCATCGATTCACCATGATCACGTACCAGAGAAGTAAGTCGAGCTTAGACTATAATTAAGCGCTTCTCGGGAGGCATCCCGAGCACTAACGGTGCTAACTTCTTTAAATTTTAGTCTTTAACATTTAATTAACTAACTGAGTCACTGAACACAGGATTTTTAGAACCACACGGGTGTGCCGTAGGCCGTACACATGCCACGGGATAAAACACGGTTGTACGATACGGTCGTGTGAAAACGGGGCAAAAATTTCTTCCCCAACATGGGATGCGATAAGTTTCCATGGCCGTGCGACATGGCCATGGGCGAAACTACCAAAATAACATGGGCATGCAACACGCCCGTGTTTTGAAACCGTGGGCAAACCTGTCAATTTAACACAGGTGTGTGCCTTCATACACGGGCATGGGAGAAGCGAACGAAGATTGACACGGTCGTGCAACATGGCTGAGTACACCGATGCGCCTAATTTCAAAAACCACGAAACGCACGGGCTGAAATGAAGGCACACGGGCATGCCCCACGGTCGTGTGCCACGGCCGTGTGCCTCAATTTCTCTATAAACACCTATAATCTATCTTAGCTTTATCTTTATATTTTGAAATTACTTTTTATTTCCTGTTTATACTATTTTATCTTGAGTTTTTACAATTTTCAATTTCAACTATTTCATTCCTTATAGTTCCTGATTCTGTCACAGTTATAAAGAGCTCCAAAGCTTATCATCGCATAGGAACTAAAAACTCCACTGGGAAAGGTTCTCCACGATTGCCATGTCCTGTTCGACCATGACCATAGCTACCACCAGATATAATATTCTTCTGGCACAGGATATATGGACTAATGAACCTTTACCACCACCAGAGTATCCTCCTCCACTCTCACGCCGATTATTCTCCAAAACTCCAGTTCAAGGAATTCATTCATCATTCAGGAAATTTCACTTCTCTCCCTATCTTATGATTATCAATCTATATTTTTCAATATATATCTACCTTTGTACATTGAGGGCAATTTACATCTTAAGTGTGGGGGGGTCTTTTATATCATCATTAGAAATCCCTGAATTATGTCTTATTCTCACGTAAATCACTCATATCACTATTAGAATGAATTGTAATTTACTTATGATTTTTACTGATATGTCTTGAATTAAAACTTAGGCATTCATGCATTGATTGTTTAAACTTTAAGATATTAAAGAATCAAGCATGATATGTTGACTTTTGAATTTAAAATTTTATAGGTTGTTTCTCCCAAGTTTAGGTATTATCTTGAGTTGAAATTCACAGAATATAAACATCAAAAAGCCGTAATGTTTGTGAGATTTTGAGCCTTTAGAGCATCTACTATTTCTTTCATGGTCACTTTATTGTTGCTTTGAGTGCGTCAGTATTGAATTGTTATTCTAGAACTTGCTTGACTATGCATGTCAAGACCACACCATTTGATTTGATATGTCAAAATGATAAAGGCACTTAGGTTTAACCCACTTACTCCACAAAAGTCTACCTTCATAATTAACCCTTAGTAAACCCCTTTTGAGCCTAACAAGCCATTAATTGACTTACCCTCAATATTAACCCATAAACCATTATTGTTGAAATCCCCTAATTTGATCCCTATTTTTGTCGAGATTTGATTTCAACTAATTGCTTACCTATGTTTTTCTCTTATATGTATTTGACTTGCTCTTAAAAAAAACATTCTTACTTACATATTAGTAGTAATTCGGTAGTGTTGAGCCGCAGTATCTAAATTCCATCTTCTGAGAAGAAGCTCACTTGTACTCAATTGATGTTTAATTACTTTTTCTAGTTAGGAAATTTTTTAATTCAATTTTTTTCAGCTTGTAACCACACCCCCTAACCAAAGCCACGTTACAACCCTTTAAAGACCTTTTGATTGATGTTCATTTCAATATATAGTGGTGGAGATTTGATTTTCATGCAAGCCTATGGTAATGACATTTCATTATTGACTATTGAGTGCTTCATGTATTGTCCTTAAACACCTCGAGTGATTTGAGTGAATATTTAGTGAGAATGTGAAACTCTATGATATTTTGAGTCGAAGGTAATTACGTAGATGAGGGGAGACACCTATGCTTTCATGATAAAATACTCAACTTTGAATGTTTTGGAACTTTGATGTTCTTTCAGTCAAATTCTCAATGTATGATTACTTATGGATTATTTTGAGATATTATTAATAGGAATTATAAGTTAAGAAGAATTTATTTTGATTGTGAGATGAGAGTTTTGCTTGAGGACAAGCAAATGCTTAAGTGTGGGGCTATTTGATAAACCGTAATTTATACATATTTTTACCGCATGCCTAACGCATTTATGGATGGTTTCTCCTTAGATTTGGTGAGTTTGATGCTCCTAATCCTTTAATTTCATGTTTTATACTTAGAAGAGCATAGGAGAGTAAAAAGAGCGAGAAACGGGCTGAAAACGGAGAAAATAGACCCACATGGGAAAACAACAAGGCCTGGACTTTTTCACTCGGGCGTGTCACAGGGCCGTGTCAATTTGGCAGTATCAAAGCACGACTTGCACGGGTGAATCACACACCCATGCCTATTTAATAGCCTTGACCACGGCCTTCAGTAATCGCACACGAGCGTGTCACACAAGCGTATCCCTGCCAAACCAAAGTTTAGTCCAATTCAGAAAAGGCCAATTTTGAGGGCTCTTAGGCATTCCAAAGCCTATTTAAACACTTGAGAAGGCACTTAGGAAGGGGGATGCAGAGTAGGAAGGAAGGAATTACTCAAGGAAAGCCGATTGATCCACCTCAAGAGCCGGATTCATCATCAAGATTGGAGATCTCCCTTCAAGTTCCTTCAGGAGTTTTGGGTTTTCTTATGTTTTGTTATCTTTATGCTTTTGAGATGTTTTCTTTCTTAAGTATGAACTAAACCCCTAAGTACCTAAGGGGAATGAAACCTAAGACAAATCTTGTTATTATTATCTGAATTGTATGATAAATATTTGACTTGTAATTATGTGTTCTTAATTCTTGTTTTGATATTCCGGAATATTGATTCAAGTTAAGCTCTTATTCCGAAGAGGAATAGACCCTGTCTAAGAGTAAATTTGTCATATTTAAGCGAAGTTGATTGCACGCCTAGAGATAGGGTGACAAGATTTTGCCGGATTAAGGTGAAACCTAATAAGGGAATCTATAAATCGAGTTAATGCAATTCTAGGGTGTTAATTAGAAAGAGATTTCAATTATTCAACCTAGGGTTAGACGTTATTAGTCTCGAGAGAGATAATAATATAACTTATGGATTTCTACGGATCAAGTCAAATCAGTAAATCATCTGATTCAGAGTTAAATAACAAGTGAAGTCTAGGTGGATTTGTCCTTAGGTATTGTCTCAATCAATCGAATTTTTCCAAACGTATTTTCCCAAGTTTTTCTTTCTGTGCATTCTTAGTTAGTAATTAGTTTAGACAACCAAACCTCTTAAATTTTAGGCTAGATAATAAAAAGGAAGTAAATACTAGTACTCGTAGTTCCTTTGGGTTCGACAATCCGGTCTTTTTGAACTATACTGTTGTTCGATAGGTACACTTGCCTTAATCGTGATAATAAGTTAGTCTTAAAACCATTTCATTTATTAATCCTTAAAACCTGTTACGAATATCACGCATAACTCTTTCAGCTCAAGCATACCAACGAACATTCGAATGTCTTCGTTTAATCCATCCTCAAACCTCCTGCACATAATGGCTTCGATCGACACATATTCTCGAGCGTATTTGCTGAGTCTCACAAAGTCACGCTCGTATTCAGTTACTGTTATTCTCCCTTGCTTCAACTCAAGAAACTCCTTTCCCTTATGATCCATGAATCTCTAACTGATATACTTTTTCTAAAACTCCTCTTGGGAAAATTCTCATGTCACCCTCCCCCTCGGTCCTACCGAGACAAGTGTCTTCCACCAATGGTAAGCTGAATCTCTAAGCAGTGATACCACACATTTCATGCACTCTTCCTGTGTGCATGACAATTCTTCAAAAACTCGGATGGTGTTTTCGTGATAAAACTTTACCCGTTTCGAATCATCATTAATACTAGCTCGGAACTCTTCAACTCCTTGTTTTTGAATTTTATTCACCGGGGGTCTATTCAGTTTTATGAAATCCATACCTTGGGGTGCCACTAGAATAGACGAAGGAATAGGTGGGGTGGAGGGGGTTGAGCATTCGAGTTCGCTCGAATGAACTCTGTGTACCAAGTCTCCATCATGTGGAGCAAGGCTTCCCGAGGTCGGGCATCAGTTGGCATCGTCCCTTTAGCGGAAGTCGCTGCGTTACTTTCTATATCATCTGCCATAGCCCATCGGGATCCATTTACTATATGAGAACACAACTAAAAATTGTCAGAAGTCATTACACTATCACAATATATGTATGGCATGTATAGCAAAACTCGTAGCTCTGATACCATAAAATGTAACACCCCTTACACGTAACCAACACCGAACAGGGTATGAGGTGTTACTAGACATAAGCTCACAAAATCTTACAAAACCGGACATAAATTTCCGTCCAAATTTAAAACTTTTCACTGTCATGCGCATCGTCCCTTATATGGGCCCATGACGCCCAACACATACATTGGGAACAGTTTGGGACCAAACCGAGAACTTAAAAAAATTTTCACTAAACAGAGTCACACGCCCGTGCAGGTGGGTCGTGTAATCCCACACGCCCATGTCCCTAGCCCGTGTAACTCTCAGTTTATGATGTCATGAACAAAATATGGTCACACGGCCAAGGCACACGCCCGTGTGCTTAGGCCGTGTGGACAATTAAATTTCATAATTGTTTTTACCATAAATAGGTGCAGACTTCACACAGCCAAAGCACATGCCCATGTCCTATAGCCGTGTCTCTCACACGGCCGAGAGACACAGCTGCATCTTAGCCCGTGTGTTTTCTACTAGGCGTTTTGTTTGTATTAATTAGGGTGCAGGGGACACATGGCCATAGCACACGCCCATGGGGCAAGTCGTGTGTCACACATGTTCTAGACACACGCCCATGTGTCTACCCATGTGGACAAATTTAAGGCTATACTCCAAGCCATTTGCCACCCTTATTTACACAACACATTCATGGATCCAAAGGTACTTAAACTCTCTCATGAATCTAGTTTGTGTATTCAATTCTCAACTCTTTAGACCAGATTAAGGCTTCTATCAGAACAATTCTATTGTACCAAACACACATGTATCCATGAGCAATAATTATTAAATTTGCATGCATGCATTTTCATATCAACTCATACACACACTTAGTGATCATCATCATTCAGCCATCAGCCACCAAGATCCATACCATAATGGAATTGGCTTATACATGCATAAGTGAATAGGTTTACAACCCAATAGTCATTGTAAGCCATATTTCATGGCCTTATACAAAATGAATCATAACACCCTCATAAGCCAACACATTGGCTTGACTAATATGACATATAAAAAACAACCAAGTTCCTATACATACCATACTAAAAATAAAGAGACTAGTTATACCCAAAAGACCCGATTGATAGTCTGATCAAGTCTCCGACGCCCTTTGATCCTCGAACTAGCTTGGCAAAACTATAAGAAAAAGGAAAAAAGAGGGAGTAAGCATAAATCTTAGTAAGCTTGTCTGTAAATTATAAGCAATGAAAATATGTAATTTCAACACACACATAACATCCCTTAATTCATCACGTTCTCACTAATCACTATAATCATATCCTATCTCGATCAAATCTCACAATGTCTTATAGAACTCAAGATCATGATTTCTCCATTTTTATAATACCAAAATTGTGACATTTTGTATTCTCAATAATTCGAGTTTGGCGTACTTACCTATACCGACTCAAGATAGCTATACCTCGTCATTCTTTGTCACATCCTAGACTACCCGTTGAACCGCTCGAAATACTAAGGGTTACTCAAGATATCATTTACACAAGGTAGGGTGCCAATGCCATATCCCAGATATGGTCTTACATGGGACCACATACCGATGCCAATGTCATGTCCCAGGTATGGTCTTACATGGGATCACACGTATCAAAGCCGATAGCCCAGCTATGGTCTTACACGATGTCTCATTATGATGCCAATGCCATGTCCTAAACATGATCTTACATGGGATCACATAACAATGCCAAATCCATGTCCCAGACATGGTCTTACATGGATTACATGTCAGTACTGATGTCATATTCCAGATACGGTCTTATACGGGAGCTCATCCACTCAAATGTCAAAACGATGATACCCTAAGTATTCCCGAGGTTCAATCGGCTTATGTCACCACAATTCTTTAACAAACAACATCAATGATATTCACCAAGACAATTAAACCATAGTATAACATCAAATATTAAGCACATAATAAAATGCTATATTAATTACACACCTACCTGGTACAAAATATGGACAAATGCTTCGATTTAGTCCAAGATCTTACTTTTTCCCTGGTCTAGGCCCAGACTCCGTTTTTCTTGATCTATAATAGCAAATTTCACTTATTTAATATCCGCATTATTCAATTTAATCCAAAAATATACTATGGAAAAATTAGACTTTTGCCCCTAAACTTTGACATATTTACACTTTTGTCCCTAAGATCGTAAAATGAAATGTGTCCAATTTCTTAGTTACCCAAGCCTAGAAAATTCATATTCCTTCTTATAACAGCCCACATTTTTCATCAAATCACATTTTTGACACTTATTCTTTCATGTTTTACAAATAAGTCCTTTTTGGTGTTTTCATGAAAAATCACCTAGGAAAAGATGTTTATCTAACACTAAACTTTCATATTCCTTCATAAATCATCAAAATACATGCATGACACACATGGGTAAATTTTTGAACATGAACCCTAGCTTAAAACAATGGTAAAAATAGCTAGTTCATATTTCAAAGATCTCAAAAACATAAATAAAAAAACATTAAAAACAGGGCTAGGATGTTTTGACTATCAAGCTTGAAAGGTTGTAGAAACCTTAGCTATGGTGACTCTTCAAATTTGGCACAAGCATGAGAAGATAAAGAGATTTTGGCTTTATTTTCCCTTTTTATTCTTTTATTTACCAAAAGACAAAAATGCCCTTAAGGCCTTCCTTTAAAATTTTACCCATGCATGCCCATTTTTGTCCATAAAATGAAATTGGGAAAATTGCTATTTAAGGACCTCTAATTGCTAATCTAAAGCCATTTCATACTTAAAGTGTAACACCCCGTACCCGAGACCGTTGCCGGAGTCGAACACGAGGTGCTAACAGACTTATTTCATTGTAAAACACAGTTCATTTAAAATTTTCCAGACAAGCTGGCTAACTGCGTCACTGTTACCTTAAAAATCATATCTTGAGTTCCAGAATTCGGAAACAAGTTTCGTAAATTTTACCTGATACTAGACTCATATATCCATCTACAAATTGTTTTCTAGAATTTTTGGTCGAGCCAATTAGTACAGTTTATTAGTTAAAGTCTCCCCTGTTTCAGGGTTCGACTGCTCTGCCTTCATGCATTACGACTTATATATCTTCCTGTACAGGGCTTCATTACTTATGCTGTTTGTTTCTAACGAAACTAGACTCAAAAAGGAATCTGTAAATATATGGAATGATTTCTAATTATCTCTGGTTAATTTATAGTGAATTTCCAAAGTCACATTAGGGGATCCAGAAATTGCTCTGGCCCTATTCCACGAAAACTTAAATATCTCTTAAAGTACAACTCATATGATCGTTTAGTTTCTTCCATATGAAAGTATATTCATCAAGGTTCGATTACATAATTTATTCATTATTTAATTCCATTCCTACTATTTTCAGTGATTTTTCAAATCCGCACAACTACTGCTGTCAGCATCTGTTTTTAAGGTAAACTTCATCTATTTCATGGTTTTCCATGAATCAACTAGAATTTGTCATACAAAGTACCAAAATGATCATGATTAACCATTCCAATGGCTAATCGTTACCAACATTTCCATACCTCTCAATGAACAACATACAAAACGATTATAATGCTATGCTCAAAGTGTATATAAGCCATTTTCGCATGGCTATCCAAATTTATACAAAACCAAAGGGTACGTGACCAACAACAAAAAGGGGTAGTCCTATACATGCCATTTTCAGAGTTCAACCAAAAATGTACCAAAAGGGCTTTGATAGTGTGGACGACTTCGACTTCGACGATCCCGAGTCCGATAGCTGACGAACCAAAATCTATAAAACAGAGATTCAAAGAACGAAGTAAGCATTTAATGCTTAGTAAGTTCTGTGCGATGAAATCATGCACAACTGAAGTATAGCATTCATACGACTAAACAAATAATTTCATATACCCATATTCTCACAATCATACCTACTTCACATTTCCAACCTTTATATTCATACGTAAGGAATCAACTTGTCTAAAAGCTGGAAGCTTGTTAGTCGATTGAGCAAATACTATTTAGAAGGAATCAATTATCTCAATGCACATACGAAACATACCTCATCGTTGGGATTTTACGAGCGTATTAATTGAAATTATTACAACAAGATCGCTCATTCCCAAACCCAAGTATCTTCGGGATTTAGCCGGATATAACCACTCGCACAAGGCCTTCGGGTCTTAGCCCGGATATGGTCACTAGCATAAATGCCTTCGGAACTTAGCCCGGATATAATCGCTAGCACAAATGCCTTCGGGTCTTAGCCCAGATATAGCAACTCGCACAAATGCCTTCGGATCTTAGTCCGGATATAGTCACTAGCATAAAAGCCTTCGGGACTTAGCCCGGATATCATTCGAATAACCATGCACATATATCAATAATCATGACACATCCATATTTCATTTTCATTACCAAAGCTCAAACACAAGACACTTATCACACTTACTAATTTCGGCTCAATAGCCACATACAAAGAGCACGATTTTGATTTGCTTTATGACATGATCTCTATGCACATACAGCTACCCATCATACGTATAGACTAATTAATTCAACATATAATTCAAGTAAAATCGTTATATCACCGTATTTTTGTTATGACTATACGTCATGACTTAATCGAATCGTAAACTAAGTTTCATTACTTGAAAACCTTACCTCGGATGTTGTCGAACGATTTCGGCGGCTATTCGATCACTTTTTCCTTTCCCTTGTCCAACTTTGGTCCTCTAAGCTCTTGAGCTAATTCAAGCAAATTTAACTTATTAAGGTCTCATTATGCTAGCTTATGGCCGAATATGACAAGGAGTTGATAGGTCATATGGCCACCTTTAGCTCAAATACAAAGTGGTCATACGCATTTTTAATCACATTGAGCAATTTAATACAATTAATCTAACATTTCCTCATGTGCACCTTCATGACCGAATACACACATCATTAACCTATTATCAATTAACTAAGCACTTTAACAAATTCTCCTTGAGCCGATTATCTAAGTCAAGATAAAAGCATCAATATGCTTGCCCCTAACCGAATACATGCAACACCAATCTATCTCATGTGGCTGAATATGCATGTCTATGTTGAGGCCAATTATATGCTTAATACTTCCTACAAATATGGTTACTTGTATTAACTACATACCATCTTGTTTCAAGTTCAAAACTCGGCTAATACACATATGTACACTAGTAATCAAATACTAATATTTGCACTTCACCTTACTACCATTTCTCATGCAAATAACATGAACAACAACCATATTTCCTACTATGGCCGAATGCATCAAGACACCATACCATTTCAATTTTGGTCATGGGTTAAACAAAGAACCTAATGTCTATCTCAAAAAAAATGCTAAAAAGAAAATCCAAGAGGCATCAATCCACCATCACATGTATCATTATAAAGCTTCACATTTAGCATGCAAATGACATCAACACAAATCCACCTTAGCCGAAACTTAACTCATCTTCATGCATCAACACCAACATCAAACACCACCCAAGAAGACAACACCCATGGCCGAATATCATCTCCATCACATAGCAAAGATTTAAACCATGGGCTAGGTAGAACTCAAGCTAACAACTAAAACATGCATGCATCTCATGGAACATCATCAAACATACCTTAATCAAGATACAAGTATGGCCGAACCTCCTCAACCTTTTCTTACCCTCCTTCCTTTGATTTTTCGGTCAAGAAGAAATAAATGAGAACCTTTTCTTTTCTTTTTTTTATCATCCTACTAACCATTATTATTTTATTATTTCTAACATAAACCATTAACACAACATGTTTGTGACATGTTTTACCCTTCACCCTTTGTCATGGCCGGCCACTAGTAATTAAATGGGGGAAATTGACATGCAAGTCCACCCCTTTGATTACATGCACTAATAGATCCTTATAGATTAACCTATCACATTTCAAAAGTGTCACACATAAGTCCTATTAACTAAATTCACATGCAATTAACTAAATCAAAGCTTAAAACTTTCACACATTCATATTCACATATTTAGACAATAATTATCATATTCAAATAATTTGGTGACTCGGTTTAGCGGTCCCGAAACCGCTTTCCGACTAGGGTCACTTTAGGGCTGTCACAACTCTTCCCCACTTTAAGAAATTTTTGTCCCCGAAAATCTTACCGGTAAATAGGTTTGGGTATCGTTCTTTCATAGCGTTCTCGGGTTCCCAAGTAGCTTCTTCCATCCCGTGTTGAGCCATAACACTTTTACTAAAGGAACCTTTTTGTTTCGCAACTCTTTTACTTCACGAGCTAGGATACGAATTGGTTCTTCTTCATAACTCATATCGGCTTGAATTTCAACCTCGGAGGGACTTATTATCTGCGAAGGATCAGATCTGTAACGTCGAAGCATCGAAACATGAAAAACATTGTGGATCCTTTCAAGTTCAGGGGGTAAAATCAATCTATACGCAACTGGACCGACTCGTTCGGATATTTCATATGGCCCGATGAACCTCGGACTCAATTTGCCCTTATGCCCAAATCTGAGCATCTTTTTCAAAGGTGAAACTTTAAGAAACACTTTATCTCCCACCTGATACTCAATGTCCTTTCGTTTCAAATCTGCGTACGACTTTTGACGATCTGTGGCTGCCTTCAGACTTTCACGGATTACTTTTACTTTCTGCTCAGCATCTTTAATCAAATCAACTCCGAAAATTTTTCCTTCACCGAGCTCGGTCCAAAACAATGGTGTACGGCATTTACGACCGTACAAAGCCTCGTAAGGTGCCATCTTAATACTTGATTGAAAACTATTGTTGTAAGCGAATTCAATCAAAGGTAAATACCGTTCCCATGAACCACTAAACTCAAGGATGCAACATCTTAACATATCCTCGAGTATCTGAATTATCCGCTCGGATTAACCATCGGTTTGGGGATGAAAAGCGGTGCTAAAATGCAACTTGGTACCCAAAGCTTCTTGCAATTTCTTCCAAAATCGCGAGGTGAATCTCGGATCTCTATCTGACACAATAGAAATAGGTACCCCGTGTAATCTCACAATCTGAGAAACATACAATTCAGCTAGTTTATCCAATGAAAAATCCGTGCGTACGGGGATAAAGTGAGCCGACTTAGTCAGTCTATCAACAACTACCCAAATCGCATCTTTCTTACTTGCCGACACTGGCAACCCAGTTACAAAGTCTATCGTGACTCGATCCCATTTCCATTCAGGTATCATGATCGGCTGAAGTAATCCCGTAGGCACTTGATGTTCTGCCTTCACTTGCTGACATACTAAGCACTTCGAAACAAAATTGGAAATGTCTCGTTTCATACCATGCCACCAAAACTGACGTCTCAGATCGTTGTACATTTTCGTACTCCCCGGGTGAATTGACATTCGGCTACAATGAGCTTCGTTCAGAATCATCGAAATAAGTTCTGAATTTCTTGGAACACACAAACGACTTCTGAACCTCAAACAATCGTCATCATCAATTTGAAACTCTGATTCCATATTCGAAACACATTCAGCCTGTTTTGCAACCAATTCATCATCGACTTTCTGAGCTTCACGAATTTGATGAATCAACAATGGTTTGGCCTTTAATTCAGCTACTAACACATTGTCGGGTAGAACAGACAAGTGTACATTCATCGCTCGTAAAGCAAACAGTGATTTTCGACTTAAGGCATCCGCAACCACATTAGCCTTTCCCGAGTGATAATCAATGACAAGCTCATAATCTTTCAACAACTCAAGCCAACGTCTTTGTCGCAGATTCAAGTCTCTTTGAGTCATCAAATATTTGAGACTTTTGTGATCCGAATATACATGGCACTTCTCACCAAATAAATAATGTCGCCATATTTTCAAAGCGAATACGATGGCAGCTAGTTCGAGATCATAAGTCAGATAATTTTTCTCATGTGGCTTTAATTGTCTTGACGCATAGGCCACAACTCGACCTTCTTGCATCAATACGCAACCCAACCCAAGTAGGGATGCATCACTATAAATGACAAACTCCTTGCCTGATTCGGGTTGTACTAGAATTGGAGCTTCAGTCAAATAAGTTTTCAGTTGATCAAAACTTTTCTGACATTTTTCCGTCCATTCAAACTTAACATCTTTCTGAAGTAGCTTTGTCATTGGTGTGGCTATCATCAAGAAACCTTTTACAAATCGTCTGTAGTAACCGGCAAGTCCCAAAAAGCTCCGAACCTCAGTGATATTTCTCGGAGGCTTCCAGTTAAGTATGGCTGAAATTTTGCTCGGATCAACTCGAATACCCGATGCAGACACCACGTGACCCTAGAAGCTAACCTCTCTTAACCAGAACTTACACTTACTGAACTTAGCATATAGTTGCTTATCCCGTAAAGTTTACAACACTAATCCCAAGTGTTCAGCATGATCAGTTTCATTTCTCGAATAGACCAAAATATCGTCGATAAACACAACTACAAATCGATCCAAATACGGTCTGAAGATCCGATTCATCAAATCCATAAATACCGCGGGGGCATTAGTGAGCCCAAACGGCATCACTAAGAATTCGTAGTGACCGTATCTCGTTCTAAAAGCAGTTTTGGGTATGTCCGAATCTCGAATTCGCAACTGATAATAACCCGATCTCAAATCTATCTTTGAAAACACCGAGGCTCCCTTTAGTTGATCAAACAAATCATCAATGCGCGGTATCGGATATTTATTCTTTATTGTCACCTTATTCAGCTGACGATAGTCGATGCACAACCTCATGGTTCCGTCCTTCTTTTTCACAAGCAATACTGGTGCACCCCAAGGTGAGAAACTTGGTCGAGCGAAACCTCTATCCATCAACTCTTGCAACTGAGCTTTCAACTCTTTTAACTCGGTTGGTGCCATACGATACGGAGCTATCGAGATCGGTGTAGTCCCAGGTACAAGCTCTGATACCAATAAAATGTAACACCCCTATCCCGTAACCGTCGTCGGAATAGGTAAGGGGCATTACCGGACTTATAACTCATGTCAGAACCGTAAAATTTTGAACTTTTTCTTGAAATAAAGATCATTCATTTAAACAAGTACTAAGCGCAGCCAGGGAAAAATTTAAAACTTCTCTAAGTAAACAATCAAAAGATGCCATTTACCACAATATTGACACTCCATTCTGTCTCAACGATCATTTCCAACACTGGCGACCGAAGTGACTCGTGCACTCACAGGGGGTCGGCCGCGATCTCGTCTAGAAAAACCCGAAGTGTCTCTAGACCGGCCTAAGTCATCTCTAAATTTCTTCGATGACTGTTGGAAGGGCTTCCCAGAAGACCTCTTACGAAACTCCTTTGCTCCCACCTCAGCTTTTCTTTTCTCCATACTGAGCTCCTCGGCTTTGCAAGCTCGCTCGACAAGTACCACAAATTCTCGGATTTCCAAAATGCCAACATACAACTTTATATCATCATTCAGCCCATCCTCGAAAAGTTTACACATCACGGCTTCTGAAGAGATACATTCTCGAGCGTACCGGCTAAGCCTTACAAACTTTCGTTCATAGTCGGTAACCGACATGGAACCTTGTTTAAGTTTAAGAAATTCCTTCCGTTTTTGATCCATGAATCTCTGACTGATATACTTTTTTTGAAACTCGGTTTGGAAAAACTTCCAAGTTACTTGCTCTCTGGGCACAACAGAAGTCAACGTATTCCACCAATAGTAGGCAGAATCACGCGGCAAGGAGATAGTACACTTTAGGCACTCATCGGGTGTGCAAGATAGCTAATCGAGTACCCGAATAGTGTTGTCCAACCAAAATTCAGCTTGCTCGGCATCATCGTTGTCCGTAGCTTTAAATTCAGTAGCCCCGTGTTTTCGGATTCTATCAACTGGGGGCTTATTTAACCTTATTTGGTCAGTTGCCGGAGGTATTGTAGGTGCGGGGGTGGTATTAGTCGGGAATGGAGGTTGTGGAACAGTCGTATTAGTTCGAATGTATTGGTTGAACCAATCATTCATCACGCTGTAAAAAGCTTGTCTAGCCTCATCATTCGGATTACTAGCAATAGGTTGAGAGTCCGCCGGCGCTGTCCCTTGTGCGGGAGCAGGCGCTACACTCTCAAGATCATCAGCTACCGCTCGGTCGGGATCGGGATCCATTACTATAAATAAACACATTTTCAATTGTCAGAAATCACCACACTATCAAATAATCACATAATGGCATGTATAGCTAGACCCAAACGTATTACGGTAGTCCTAGAATCGACTAAACCGTAGCTCTGATACCAATAAAATTGTAACACCCCGTACCCGAGACCGTTGCCGGAGTCAAACACGAGGTGCTAACAGACTTATTTCATTGTAAAACACATTTCATTTAAAATTTTCCAGACAAGCTGGCTAACTGCGTCACTGTTACCTTAAAAATCATATCTTGAGTTCCAGAACTCGGAAACAAGTTTCGTAAATTTTACCTGAAACTAAACTCATATATCCATCTACAAATTTTTTCTAGAATTTTTGGTTGAGCCAATTAGTACAGTTGATTAGTTAAAGTCTCCCCTATTTCAGGGTTCGACTGCTCTGACCTTCATGCATTACGAATTATATATCTTACTGTACAGGGCTTCATTACTTATGCCGTTTGTTTCTAACGAAACTAGACTCAAAAAGGAATCTGTACATATATGGCATGATCTCTAAATATATCTGGTTAATTTATAGTGAATTTCCAAAGTCACATCAGGGGATCCAGAAATCGCTCTGGCCCTGTTCCACGAAAACTTAAATATCTCTTAAAGTAAAACTCATATGATCGTTTTGTTTCTTCCATATGAAAGTAGATTCATCAAGGTTCGATTACATAATTTATTCATTATTTAATTCCATTCCTACTATTTTTAGTGATTTTTCAAATCTGCACCACTGCTGCTGTCAGCATCTGTTTTTAAGGTAAACTTCATCTATTTCATGGTTTTCCATGAATCAACTAGAATTTGTCATACAAAGTACCAAAATGATCATGATTAACCATTCCAATGGCTAATCGTTACCAACATTTCCATACTTCTCAATGAACAACATACAAAACGATTATAATGCTATGCTCAAAGTGTATATAAGCCATTTTCGCATGGCTATCCAAATTTATACAAAACCAAAGGGTACGTGACCAACAACAAAAAGGGGTAGTCCTATACATGCCATTTTCAGAGTTCAACCAAAAATGTACCAAAAGGGCTTTGATAGTGTGGACGACTTCGACTTCGACGATCCCGAGTCTGATAGCTGATGAACCAAAATCTATAAAACAGAGATTCAAAGAACGGAGTAAGCATTTAATGCTTAGTAAGTTCTGAGCAATGAAATCATGCACAACTGAAGTATAGCATTCATACGACTAAACGAATAATTTCATATACCCATATTCTCACAATCATACCTACTTCACATTTCCAACCTTTATATTCATACGTAAGGAATCAACTTGTCTAAAAGCTGGAAGCTTGTTAGTCGATTAAGCAAATACTATTTAGAAGGAATCAATTATCTCAATGCACATACGAAACATACCTCATCGTTGGGATTTTACGAGCGTATTAATTGAAATTATTACAGCAAGATCGCTCATTCCCAAACCCAAGTATCTTCGGGATTTAGCCAGATATAACCACTCGCACAAGGCCTTCGGGTCTTAGCCCGGATATGGTCACTAGCATAAATGCCTTCGGGACTTAGCCCGGATATAATCGCTAGCACAAATGCCTTCGGGTCTTAGCCCGGATATAGCAACTCGCACAAATGCCTTCGGATCTTAGTCCGGATATAGTCACTAGCATAAAAGCCTTCGGGACTTAGCCCGGATATCATTCGAATAACCATGCACATATATCAATAATCATGACACATCCATATTTCATTTTCATTACCAAAGCTCAAACACAAGACACTTATCACACTTACTAATTTCGGCTCAATAGCCACATACAAATAGCACGATTTTGATTTGTTTTATGACATGATCTCTATGCACATACGGCTACCCATCATACGTATAGACTAATTAATTCAACATATAATTCAAGTAGAATCGTTATATCACCGTATTTTTGTTATGACTATACGTCATGACTTAATCGAATCGTAAACTAAGTTTCATTACTCGAAAACTTACCTCGGATGTTGTCGAACGATTTCGGCGGCTATTCGATCACTTTTTCCTTTCCCTTGTCCAACTTTGGTCCTCTAAGCTCTTGAGCTAATTCAAGCAAATTTAACTTATTAAGGTCTCATTATGCTATCTCATGGCCGAATATGACAAGGAGTTGATAGGTCATATGGCCACCTTTAGCTCAACTACAAAGTGGTCATACGCATTTTTAATCACATTGAGCAATTTAATACAATTAATCTAACATTTCTTCATGTGCACCTTCATGACCGAATACACACATCATTAACCTATTATCAATTAACTAAGCACTTTAACAAATTCTCCTTGAGCCGATTATCTAAGTCAAGATAAACGCATCAATATGCTTGCCCCTAACCGAATACATGCAACACCAATCTATCTCATGTGGCCGAATATGCATGTCTATGTTGAGGCCAATTATATGCTTAATACTTCCTACAAATATGGTTACTTGTATTAACTACATACCATCTTGTTTCAAGTTCAAAACTCGGCTAATACACATATGTACACTAGTAATCAAATACTAATATTTGCACTTCACCTTACTACCATTTCTCATGCAAATAACATGAACAACAACCATATTTCCTACTATGGCCGAATGCATCAAGACACCATACCATTTCAATTTTGGTCATGGGTTAAACAAAGAACCTAATGTCTTAAAACCACTTTTCTAACTAGACCCTAATTCGGGATGTTACATATCAATCCACACAATGTCAATAAGAAGATATCTTTAACTCTTTAATCAAGCTATGAATTCCATTGTTACTAGTAAAGTCATGTCATATACAAGTCATGTACCCTACATATCGACTATCGACTTGGTAATATTTAGAGCATAAGCCTCCACTTATATCAAAGCACATGAGTTACATATGCATAGTCAGTGACTAATTCAGGATTTAGGTAAGCTACACCATAAACGTCACAAGTGAATTAATTCAAAAATGGATTCAGCATTAGTTCAACTTGGGTCTAGTCTTCTTCCAATGAATACATTTATGTTTCTACCCATGGAGTCAACTGCTCTGATAGCCAAGGCTACCCATCTCCCTAATTGGAAATGTAGACGACATAATAATTCCTCTATGTATATGAATCAAATGCTCACTTTGATTTTTTTACAAGATTACAAACTCGTTAGATTATCTACTAAAGTAAGTTATCTTTCTCGCAATGTAAATGTTATTACAGTGCCACTTATCATCAACTTGAAC
The DNA here is from genome assembly GCF_007990345.1 of Gossypium hirsutum. Taxonomy (NCBI): domain Eukaryota; kingdom Viridiplantae; phylum Streptophyta; class Magnoliopsida; order Malvales; family Malvaceae; genus Gossypium; species Gossypium hirsutum. Next base: position 85,476,751 of record NC_053426.1, read on the forward strand.
TTAGACAATCAATAAGTTAATATTTGCTCGTCACAATTTCGCTATGTATGCAAAAGATGAAAGACGAAAACACAAAAGATATAATAGTGAAATGTGAAATTAAATTTATTTATCCATTGGTTAAATACATAGAAAACAGTTACATGTTTACTACAATATAGACACATTTCCCAACAAAATATTGAAATGGAATAAACCATAATTATTGAGCCATTCGAGATGGTAACATATTGTATAGTGTGAACCATCGTTGCCTGGCCACATGAGATGATATAGTGAATATAGATAGCAAATGTCATTATTGTCAGGCCACCCAAGATGACAAGAATAGTATACGAAGATATGGAATGTTTATGAATTGGTATATTATTCTTATATGTGTGTTATGATAGATAAGGTGCGTAAACTACTATATGAATAAGTTGAAAATGAGCCTTGGGGGTCGAACAATTACGAATAAGTCGATAAGCTCTAAAAAGTGATTGAATGGTGGGTTAGACGATATATATATGTTAAATGAAAATAGAATTGAATGTATTGAAATTGGAAATGGTTTAAAAATAGGTAGTTGATAAATGACTTGAATTTATTCTACCATTGATATTTTATACATTGTAACAATTTACCAATGCATATGTTTTTTTATCTTAATTCATAGAATTACCACTAAGTGTTTTTGCCCAACGTGTGATTTATTTTCTCTATGTGCAGGTCCAGTAGATTCTCAAGAGTGCGATAATTAGATCCCGCATCTAGGAGGCGATCCCCAACTTAGCCAAGTTTGTATTGTTTCGTTTTGTTTCAAGTATAGCATGTACCTAGGTAGAGTCGGTTTACGGTCAAATTGATGATTTTGTTGTATTGAGGATTGAATAGATAGCTTGAAAATGGTTAAATGATGGAGATACATATGTGAATTGGCTTGCATATTTGGTTGTATGAAAGCTTGTTATTTGGGGAACTTATGTATAAATGTATGTATATCAACTTGATTAATATATGGTAGATAGTATAGTTGTTTAACAAATATATGAGTTTAGGTAGTTTAAAGACATAAGTGATGAAATATTCTAGGATTGAACCTTTTTAAATGGTATGTTTTGGTTTATTTTGGTGAAATGTAATTGAAAAGAATTGTTGTTTTAGGTGTAACTTGTTAGACCTAATTGGTATCTTGAGAATCAGTATGTCATGTCGCAATGTCAAGTGTCGTCACAACAAGATCAGGCCACCATGCCACGACGCGACATCGAGCATGGATCATTGTAACAAGGAGCCCAGTTAGTATGTGGCGTCGCGATGAAGAACCCTTAACGTCACGACGTCAACCTAAAATTTTCAAACATTACAATTTAATCCTAATTTGACCTCGAATTAGCATTAGAGCTTTCATAAGCTCGTAGAAGACCCAAAAATGAACACTTATCATTTTATATACCCATTTTACTCCTATTTGAAAATCAAATTATGATTTGTTCGTACTTGCTCTGGCAACAAATGTGACACATTATAGTTTGGACTCCGCGATTTGGTCAAGTATAGGGTGTGTAACACCCCTTACCCGTATTCGATGCTGGAATAGGGTATGAGGCATTACCAGACATATACACAAGTAATCATTCAGAACCGAGACATCAATTTCCATCCAAATTAAAACTTTTCATATACATTTCCTATTACGAGCCTACAAGCATACATTAGGAGTGGTTCAGGACTAAACCAAGACCTTTCAAAATTGTTGCAACACTTAGAAAATTTTCATGCTTTAGAGGGTCACACGCCCGTGTGGGTAGCCATGTGGTCTCACACGCCAGTGTGGCTTGGGACATGCCCGTGTCCTCAGCCCATGTAACTCTCTGTTTATGAAATCATCAACAAATTAGGGTCACACGGCCAAGGCACACGCCCGTATGCTAGGCCACGTGGGCGATTTTATTTTCATAATTTTTCATAAATTAGGTACAGACTTCACACGCCCTGGGCACACACCCGTGTCCCTAGGCCATGCCCCTCACACGGTTGAGACACACTGCCGTGTCTCTTCTCGTGTGGCCAATTCGAAGCTAAAATTCAAAAATCCAGGGGACACACGACCGGGTCACACACCTAATGGGCAAGCCGTGTGTCACACACGGCCTAAACACACACCCGTGTGTCTACTGGGTGGACAAAAATAAGGCTATTTACCAAGCCTTTTTGCCATCCTTACTTGCACCAACCTACACAACATCAAACAACCCTAATCCAAGCATATACACACAACCAAGACATCCACACATCTATTGCATGCTATTTTCTATCACATACAACATTTCTTAATTTTCATCACAAACCATGCAATAACTCCATCCATGAAAGGCATCTCTATATGCATAAATACTTAACCAATATTAGCCAATACCAAATGGCCATTTACAAAATGAATCAAAAACCATTACAAGCCAAAACATTTGGCCAAATCAATAATGACACATATCACAAAAAACCAAGTTCCTATACATGCCATATTCAAAATATCTAAACCAATTATACCCAAATGATCAAATTGATAGTGTGATCGATGCTCCAACTACTTTTGATCCTCGAGCTAGCTTGGCGACACTATAAGAAATGAAAAGGAAGGGGAGTAAACATAAAGCTTAGTAAGTTCACATGCAATAATAAACAATATTAAGCAACATTTAGCATGAATACCATACAATTTAACTTAACATAAATCACATATTTATCATCATAGTTTCATAAGCATAACTTTATCATTCTTAAACTTACCAAAAGCTCATCACTTAACAAGCTCATTCTTATGAGTTTTTCATACATACTTGTACCAACTCGTGACTTAACATACTCTTTCTCAATCTTAACATACCCATTGAACACTTGGAATACTAAACAGATACATGGAAGGTCTTGGCACACAAGTGTCACATATGTCCAAAGCTACCTCATATTTCATATCACATAAAGGCTCGCCCTTGAGCTAATCATGGGTCTGCTCACACAAGCTGACGATCAAGAAGTAGCTACACGGGCTGCTCACATAAGCTGTCAGGTATCCGCAACACATGCCGGACTACCTAGCCACTGGTAGGACATACATGACCAGCACCCAGATTCATATTAACATATATATCACATGGGGTCCTAGTGACATGTCACTCGTATCCTATTCTATTCCTAAGGTTCAAACGAGATCTTCTCTCTCTTGCCGGAACTTGTTGAATGTGTTCATCAAATCAATTATACAATTTATACAATATTAAGGTATTATAAATATAATCATAATATTGCATTATTTACATATGAACTTACCTCGGTACAAAATATAGCTAACTAATTCGATTTAGTCCACAACATTATTTTTTACCCGGTCTAGGTCTGGATTCTGTTTTTCTTGATATATGATAGCAAATTTAGCTCATTTAATTACTACATTGTTCAAATCAGTCCAAAAATCATACTTTAGCAAAATTATAGTTTTGCCCTTAAACTTTCACATATTTACTAATTAGTCCTTAGGTTCGTAAAATGAAATGTGCTCATTCTCTTTGTTACCCAAGCCTAGCCAACCCACACACATGCTCATACCAACCCATATTTTTCATCAAATCAGATTTTTACTACACATTTTACAACTTTTACAAATAGGTCTTTTTTAGGTGTTTTCATGAAAATCACTTAGTAAAAGTTGTTTATCACATATCAAACTTTCATAATCTACCATGAAACATCAAAATACATGCATGTCGCACATGTTTCAAACCCTAGACATCAACCGTAGCTCAAATAAATGGTAGAAATGGCTAGAACAGTTGATAACAACTTCAACAATGTAAAGAACATTAAAAACGGGGCTAGGATGCACTTACTATCAATCTTGAAAGTTAAAGAAACCATAGCTATGGTGACCTTAGGAATTTTGACTATGGCATAGAGAAGATGAGAAAATTTTGACTTAATTTTCCTTTTTTATTCTTTTATTAACCAAATGACCAAAATGCCCTTTTTACTAAACCTTCAAATTTTACTTATTCATGCCCATTTTTGTCCATAAAAATAGAAATTGGTAAATTTTCTATTTAAGGACCTTTAGTTAATAATCCATAGCTATTTCATGCTTAAACTTCTAGAATCACATATTTTGCAACTTTTGCAATTTAGTTCTAAAAATCAAATTGGACACTCTATCAACAAAATTTCTTAGCGAAACTTTCATACAATCACACAAACATATCATAGACCTTAACACATTCATAAAATAATTATTTCTACTTTGAATTTGTGGTCTCAAAACCACTATTCTGACTAGGCCCAAAATCGGGATGTTACAGAGTGTTACAATTTTTGTGTTCTAATGGAACATGAAGTATTCCAAGGATTGAACCCAAAGGAAATTGGGTGATATGATGAATTAACAATGACAAAGCATGCAACTAAAGAGTCTAGCTAGCTAATGACTAAATAGAATAATACATTAATAGATTAAAGGGTTGAATTGAACTAAAGTATAAACTAAAGGTTGAATTTGCAAAAACTCCAAATTCAAAAATATGAAAATCAAAGAATAAAAAAGTAGTTGATTAATATCCATGTCACTAATTAATTCTCAATTTATGTAACAGCCCGAATTAGGGCCTAGTCAGAACGGTGGTCTCGAGACCACAAATGTGAAGTTAGGAAAATTATTTTTATTATTATTATGAGGCTATAGTATGATTATATTAGAGCATGAAAAATTTGGGGAGTTAATTTTAATGTTTGTGAGCCCAATTGTGAAAAAGGACTAAATCGCATAAAAGGCAAAAGTTGCATTTTAGTACCCAGATGTGTCAATTAGCTAGAGAGCTAAAATTTAGGGCTTTTAAAGGAAAATTATACCCTTTTTAATTGTGTTGGCCGGCCATGAGATGAATTTTAAACATATAGTCAAGGTTTAGGTAAGTGATGTCATGATTTGGTGATAAAATAATACCTAAAAGCCTAGCTATTATATTTCTTCTTCTCCATCCTTTCTCTCCACCAAAAATATCAGAAAATATGGAGGTTTGAAAGCTAAAAATTTTCAGAAACTTTTTCCTCTCATAATGTAAGTGATCTTGATGATTTTCTTGATGATTTTTACATTTTTGGCATGCTTGTATCATGGGCTTTCAAATGAGAGGACAATTTTGAAAATGGTAATAAGTCTAGGGATTTACCATGAGAGATTTTATGTTCTTTTCTGAAATTTTATGGAAGAAAATAAATCTTAGAAGAATTCTAAACAACTTTTGTGAAAGGTGTTAGCATGAAAACACCTAAAGGGGTTATTTTGCATAGGTTGCAAAATAGGTAGTAAGTGTGTGAAATAGTGAGAATTTGGGGTTGCTATAAGAGTAAAAAGGGTTCGGTTAGGCCTAAGATAAGAGGAAATTCGATAAAAATCAAATTTCATGCATAAGGGTAAAATGGTGAAATTGCCAAAGTCTAGGGGCAAAATAGTCATTTTACCAAAAATATGAATTTATGATTGCCTAATTGTAATTAGTGATTAAATGAGTGCATTCTTCTATTATAGATCAAGATTTACTGAATCCGAACCTAGACCGGGGGAAAGCCAAACAAATCGACTAAACCGACTAGTCGAGTACATTTTGTAAACCGAGGTAAGTTGTATGTAAATGATACAACTACATTATTAATGTATGTATTCGAATTGTTATTGAATTGATATAGTATGAATTGTAGATTGTGAACTAGGAATGCATATTAATGATTGAGATAGTAAAAAGATCTAGTTGGGACCCTAGAAAACAAGCTGGATATTCATGCCATAACATTCGAATTACTTATGTGCTAGTGTAAGACATGTCTGGGACATGCATCGGCCACATTATGAGTGCCAGTGTAAGACCATGTCTAGGACATGGCATCGACATAGAGATGAGTGCCAGTGTAAGACATGTCTGGGACATGCATCGGCCTCGACGATGATAGCCAGTGTAAGACGTGTCTGGGACATGCATCGGCTGAGAGTTGTGCTAGTGTAAGACATGTCTGGGACATGCATCAGCATGTATAAAAGAGAGCTAGTGTAAGACCATGTCTGGGACATGGCATTGGCCTCGATGATGATAGCCAGTGTAAGACCATGTCTGGGGCATGGCATCGGCAACTTATCCCATGTTTGAAGCTTATAGAATATCCGGTAGTATTCCAAAAGGTTCAACTTTAAAGGTTACGAAAGTGATTTAATAAGGAAAGTATAATAATGTTGTGAGTGGCATAGGTACCTATTTGGTATGCATGAGTAATGAGCTCAAATTAGAGAATGTGACTTGAGTAGACGGTAATGAGTAATTCAAGTTTATGCTTATCTTTGAGTTATGAGCATGATGACTAATGGTGAAAGTGTTGTTGTATATTTATTTATATGCACTAAGCTTTATGCTTACTCTCTTTCTTTTCCCTTTTCTTTCAGTGCCGCTTAATTAGCTCAAGGATCCCTTAAAGTCAGAGATATCGATCACACTGTCAGTGGTAATACCCTGTAACACCCCATACCCGAGACCGTTACCGGAGTCAGACACGAGGGGTTCACAGACTAAATTCACTTATTTTCACAGTCCATTTTAAAAATTTCCAGACAGCTGACTAACTGCGTCACTATCACCTTAAAAATCATATCTTGAGTTCCAAAACTATAAAATCAGTTTTGTAATTTTTCCCTGAAACTAAACTCATATATCCATCCACAAAATTTTTTCTAGAATTTTTGGTCGAGCCAATTAGTACAGTTTATTAGTTAAAGTCTCCCCTGTTACAGGGTTCGACTACCCTGACCTTCCTGCATTGCGACTTAGATAACTCCTTATACAGAGCTTCAATACTTATGCCATTTGTTTCTAATGAAACTATACTCAAAAATGAATCTATACATATATGGCATGACTTCTAATTATCTCTGGTTAATTTATAATAAATTTCCAAAGTCAGATCTGGGGATCCAGAAATCGCTCTGGCCCTGTCCCACAAAAACTTTAATATCTCTTAAAATACGACTCATATGACCGTTTCGTTTCTTCCATATGGAAGTAGATTCATCAAGGTTCAATTACATAATTTATTCACTATTTAATTATATTCCTATTATTTTTAGTGATTTTTCAAATTCACACCATTGCTGCTGTCAGCATCTGCCTTTAAGGTAGACTTTACCTATTACATAGTTTCCATGATTCAACTAGCCCTTTAGCATATATAGCACAAAGTATGATCCTGATTAACCATTCCAATGGCCAATCATTGCCAAGCATATCCACACCTCTCAATAACCATATACATACAAAATGATTATAACATTATGCTCAAAAATATATATAAGCCATTTTCGCATGGCTATCCAAATTTATACAAAACCGAAGGGTACATGACCCACAACAAAAAAGGGTAGTCCTATACATGCCATTTAAAATTTCAACCAAAAGTGTACCAAAAAGGGGGTTTGATAGTGTGGACGACTTCGACTTCGACAATCCTGAGTCCGATAGCTGACGAACCAAAATATATAAAACAGAGATCCAAAGAAACAGAGTAAGCATTTAATGCTTAGTAAGTTTGAGCCATGAAATTAGACACAACTAAAGTGTAGCATTCATATGGCTAAACGGATAATTTCATATGCACAAATTCTCAATATCATACTTACTTCACATTACCAACCCTTATATTCATACACAAAAGATCAACTTAGCCAAAGGCCGGTAGCTCATTTATCGACTGAGCGAATACTAATTGTAAGGGATCAACTAAATCAATGCATATACGAGACATACCTCATTGCTGGGATTTTACGAGCATATTAATTGAAACTATTACAGCAAGGTCGCTCATTCCCAAGCCAAGTACCTTCGGCATTTAACCGGATATAGCTACTCGCTCAATGCCTTCGGGACATAGCCCAGATATAGTAACTCGCACCAATGCCTTCGGGACTTAGCCCGGATATAGTAACTCGTACAAATGCCTTTGGAACTTAGCCCGGATGTAATAACTCGCACAAATGCCTTCGGGACTTAGCTCGGAACTAGTCACTAGCGCAAAATGCCTTCGGGACTTAGCCCGGTTATCATCCAAATATTCATGCACATATCAATAAATCATGACACATCTATATTTCATTTTCATAATTAGAGTTCAAACACAAGTCACGTATTAAGCAATCCCATTTTCGGCTCACTAGCCACATACAAACAGCATGGTTTAGTTTGCTTTATGACACGATCTCTATGCACATACGGCTACCCGTCATACGTATAGACTAATTAACTCAACATATAATTCAAGTAGAATCATCATATCACAGTATATTTGTTATGCTCATACGTCATGACTTAATCAAATCGTAAACTAAGTCTCGTTACTCGAAAACTTACTTCGGATGTTTTCGAACGATTTCGATGGCTATTCGACCACTTTTTCCTTCCCTTTATCGGATTTAGTTCCCCTTTGCTCTTGAGCTTAATTTAACAAATAAATTGATTTAATGACTTGAACATCATGAAGAGAAACTCAAGCTCAAGATAAAAGCCAAGAGCAACACGCTCTCTTTTAGCCCACGCTCTCTTTTAGCCGCTTATCTAAGCCAAGATAAAAGCATCAATATGCTTGCCTCTAACCGAATACATGCAACACCAATCCATCTCATGTGGCCGAATATGCAAGTCTATGTTGAGGCCAATTATATACTTAATACCACATATAAATGGCATACATTTTACTAACTAATGCATTATATATTATAACTCAATACGCATCCATCGTTTACTCCATAACTGAAACACCATCATATATAAATATATACCTTGAGATAATATATATGTTATACCAATACATCATGTGCAAATATATATATGGGCAAGAGCCGAATCACAAAGTTGATTATAACCACCTCATATATTTTCATCATATACCCGAATGCACAAGTACATTATAATAACTTCCAACTCAATTCATGTTACAAATTTATACTTCACAAGAACAAATCATTAACCAAATATAAACATATATCCAAAACACTAATCTTACCTACCATGTAATAAGCATACCAAACTAAACTCTTTCTATGTTCGAATATAACCTAATATCATTTAATACCAAATCATGTATATTTTATTTTTACATGAACCATAGCCGAATCATTTTAACCATGAGCAACATAACAAACATAAATCATACTTATGGACCTAAGGTAGAACCAAGAAAGGAACTCATAAATATCAAGATGTAAGCAACTACCATTGTTCATCTAGATTTAGCATGAAACACAACCATCACCCTTATTAATCTCCATAGCCGAAAACCTTACTTATTCCAAAATCACAATTTCAACATGGGTTACCAACAATAACTTGATATCTCACTCAATATCAACTAGGATTTCAAGAGCTAGTATCAACTTCCTTACCTTAATATTGACCTAAGATGACCGATTGCTTCACTCCTTTCTTCCTCCTTTCAATTCGGCTAAGAATAATCAAAGAACACAACTTGTTTTCATCACCGAATGCTCTTGTTCTCTCTTTTTTTTTCTTTAGAATCGGCTAGGAAGAAACATGGATGATGATCTCTTTTTTTTTTCATCATCCTACTAACCATTATTATTATATCATTTCTAACATAAACCATTAGCACAACATGTTTTATGACATGTTTTGCCCATCACCCTTTGTCATGGCTGGCCACTAGTAATTAAATGGGGGAAATTGACATGCAAGTCCACCCTTTGATTACATGCACTAATAGATCCTTATAGATTAACCTATCACATTTAAAAAGTGTCACACATAAGTCCTATTGACTAAATTCACATGCAATTTACTAAATCGAAGCTTAAAACTTTCACACATTCATAATCACATATTTTAGACAATAAATATCATATTCAAATAATTTGATGACTTGGTTTAGCGGTCTCGAAACTGCTTTCCGACTAGGGTCACTTTAAGGTTGTCACATACTCGGTATAGTTGGGTTTATATTTTTATTATGGCATGTATAGGGCTAGACCTTATTAATTTGTGTCCTTGAGAATTGACCAAATGTGTTGGTCTAGAATAGATTCTACTCTTTACATTGAGCCTTGAATAAGGGCTTTCATTTTGAGTCTATAAAAGATGCATCTTCATGGTTGAATGAATGTCTATTATGCTTGTTTTGGTATTGGTTGGTATTGACATGAAAATAGGTACACAAGGGTGGCAAGGAGGCTTGGTAGATAGCCTCATGTTGTCCATACGGGTAGACACACAGGCGTGTGTCTAAGCCATGTGTGTCACACGATCAGCCCCATGGGCATGTGAGAAGGTCGTGTGTCCCCTGCACCTACAAATTTCAAGTCAGAATGCATGGTAAGGATCACACGAGTAGAGACACAGCCGTGTGTCTCAGCCGTGTGGAGGGCACGGCCTAGTACACGGGCATGTACCATGGTCGTGTGATGCTGATGTCAGAAACAGAATACCTAGGTTTTTGCACACGGGCTGCGCCACGGGCGTGTTGAGGCTGTGTGAAAGGACACGTGCAAAGGACACGGGCCTGTGTCCAGGCTGTATGAAGTCTGCACTTGTTTTATGAAAAATTGTAAAAATTAAGTTGGCCACACGGGTGCAGGACATGGGCGTGTCCCAAGTACACGGGTGTGTACCCTATACCCACACGGGCATGTGAAGCCTTAAGGCATGAAATTTTCTAAGTTTTTCTTGAGCCCTCGGTTTGATCCCAAATCACCTCGAATTATGTTTTAGGCCTCGTAAGCCCAATTAAGGGACAGATTGCTTATGAAATGAAAAGTTTTAAATTGATCAAGATTTTATGGTCTGATTTCCTAAGATTGGTTGAGTTTAAGTTCGGTAGCACCTCAAACCCTGTTTCAGCGTTGGATACAGGCGAGGGGTGTTACAATTTAGGGTTTTAAATTGTTCAGTTTACTAATTGGTTCAATTTTACCTCTCGATAATTAATTTACCCAATTAGACAATTCAGTCCAAATTATTACTAGATCTCACTAGAATAAATAGGGACGGTCAAATACATGCTTAATAAGATATCATCTTGATCTCATTTATCTAATTATTCACTCGAACCTATCAATTCTAAGTTTCTAAGCTTATTAAATTTAGCCCAAATTTTTACAATTTAGTTCCTAAACTTAAGATTAATTATTTGACATTTCAATTAATCAACTACAAGAGAATTTATTTCATGCCTATCATCAAAACCAATAGCCATTCATTTTGATATTAATTTAAAGAATTAAATTGTACAAAAATAAAAAGGTTTTGAAATGCGTTGAGAATCATGATGAAGTCCTCAATTGATTCGATGGAAATGAGAATAAAATTGAAGTCCACAGCCTTGATTATCGGTTTGTAAAGTCAGATTACAAAAATAGAACTAGAAATATATTAAACCTTAAAGAAACACTAAAAAATGTACAAGAGGTCCATGTACCTTTTGAATGCCTAAAAGCTAAAAGTGCATAAATTTCCAAGAGAAAAGCAAAACTAAAAACCTAAAAATTTTCTAATTGAAAAAGATCTTCCAAAATATTTTTTAAGATGACTTAAATAGTCTAACATATTTTGACCCAAAATGGAAAAAAAATGCCCATATTTAATAGTTGACCTAGGCTTGGCTAGACTGAAAATTGCCCCTGTAGAATTCTTCTCGTCACATTTCAGTGTCGTGACACCTAGACCTTGGTATTGTGACATCCTTAATAGTTTTCTCCAAGAATGTCTGTCAGTTTCAATTTTGCAACCCTAGCTTTTAATGTTGCGATTGTACCTTTGGACAACTTGGCTCCTCAATCTTGATGGCTACCTACGTCACAACCTTGAAAGCTCAATAGTGCGATCTTAAAATTTGATGTCACATATTCAAACACAGCCTACCTGTATTGCGGTTTCGTTGAACTTTAACTCCTCCTGGTGACAGAAGGCTTCAATGTATAGACACCAAGGATCTGGTGACGCGACCTAGGGCACAATCAAGTTAACCGTTAAACTCCTACTGGCACAATTTTTCCATTTTGGTTCTAAAAAAAATTAAAATGAAACTCCAATACAAAAAATCTATTAATTATGAAAACATACTAAACAAAGCCATAAAACACTTGCGAACAAACTCATTAAGTGTCAAAAAAGCTAAATTTGACGTATTGATTTATGGTAGATCAGTACTCATGGATTCTATTTATTTTAAAAAGGATTAAGATGTGTGATAAAATAAGTGTAAAGAATGAGAATTTAACTAAAATAATAAATAGTGTAAAAGATTCAATAAGAAATGAAACACAGAAGGTATAAGAAATAAAAGAGTAAAATTAATTTATTGACTAAAGAAGAGAGAATATAAGAAAATTTATGTGAATATAAGGTATTAGATAATGGACTATTGCCACATCCCAAAAACTGGGTTTGTAGAAATTGGGTTAATGAACATAGAGTGGTCACATCCAAATTTTTTTTAGATGACCTTAGCACATCTGATAATAAATAAATATCAAATTATAGTGATTGAGTAGTGGTGGAGCTGTCCTTGATGATCTAAGTTCGAATTCCTTCCCTTTCATTAATTTTTATTTAGTGAAATTTTGTTTTAGACCCTTAGCAAAGGTCATCCCATGTTTTAAATATTTTCTATTAAATTAATAATAATTAGTTAATTGGTAAAATGGTTAAATGCTTAGTTAGTTTCCTATAGGTCCTAAGTTCAAGTCTCCTCATTACCATCCTTTAATTAACTATTTTTTTGTAATTTTTCCCATGTGCTATATGTGCTGCCGTCTAACCTAGTTTGCCATAAGGGAAGGAAGAATCTTTCCTTTTCTTTTAGTCAACATGTCTTAAGGTAGGAGACCATGATCCTCTTTTCACTCCATTGTCCCCCTTTGTTGTCTTTTTCCTCCATTGTTGCCTTATGCAAGGTATAATGAACCTAGACTAGGTTGACCACTTTTTGCCATCCAAACTCCCATTCCCGTCCTCTCATTGCTGCACCACCCTCCTTTCTTCCCCATTGTCTCTCTTTTTCTCTTTTATTTAGCTCTCAACCTTCCCCTTTTTCTTTTCTTTCACTTTTTCCTCCACCCTTTTTAGTTGTGCATCACCAATATTTCACCACCGAACCATAACCCATCACCTCTCCTCTCTCTTTTTTTCTCTCCGACCGCTGTCTCTTGCGTTGCCCTCCTCCAACCTGTCAACCACCACGCACTACCACTAAATTCCTCCCTTTTTTCTTTTTTTCTTTGTTTTCGTTCTCTTCTCTTCTCCATCAATAAAGTGACCAAATCATTGTTCATACCTTCTCATCCGCTGAATTGCTACCTCTATTGCTAGGTCATCATCATCGCCACCGCCATAGCACCACCACTGATGGTGGAGATATTTTCCCTTTTTCCTTTTCTTATTTTGAATGTTCATTATTTTTATTTTAATAATAAAAATCATGCATTAATCATTTCATTTGAATCCTAATTCGAAACTCTATTTCTTCCTTGGATTTATTTTTGAATAAATCCTCCTCTTAGATTATTCCTTCTCCTTTGATTCGTGACCCATTCGATTTGTTAATCCTCCATTCCATTCATGCAAGAGTAAGTATAAAGGGTGTACAGAAATATTTATTTCCTCAATAATTAATGTTTCATATATCTTGTGTGCAGAAAGGCTGATGGACATCAACCCGAGAGACCGTTAATCATTGGGTTTTAATCGCTAATTCAAGAGATCTTTTAAGGGTAAGTGATAAGAATAACCAATAATCAATGTAACAGCCCATTTTTAGGGTTAATCGGAACAGTGGTTTCGGGGCCACCAAATCCGACGAGTAGGTTTGTAAATATTATATTTAATATTTACGAGCTAATTGTGATTTAAAAAAAAATATTTTTGATATTGTGATTTTTGTTTTATAAGCGATTTATTAAGTTCAAGTGGTATGACCCTAAGGTCAAGTGGGTTTAGAAAATGAGGTATCGGGACCTTGTTTCTATAAACCGAGTCGTAAATATTTTGGTAAATATTTACGTAGTGGCAATAAGATGGTATTAAAGTTTCGTTGAAAACTGTTATCGTTTCAATAGTTAATTAAGCAAAAAGGACTAAATTGCGTAAAGTGCAAAAGTTGTGTTCTATAAGCTAAAGGTATTAAATAGATATAGAACTTAAAAGTGAAAGTCCTTGTTTGGTAATTAGCCCATTAAAGAGATAGTGGGATATGATGGCTTGCCATTTGGCGTAATAAATAAAGTGTATAAAGGTTAATATTGTAAATTGGTTAAAAATAATAATAAAATGAATAAAATAAAAGAATAAAGGTGTCATCTTTTTCATTCTCTTTTTACCAGCCGAATATGAAGCTTGAGAAGTCATGGAAGAAGCTTCCAACTTTCGGCTAATGCATGGTAGGCATTTCTAGTCCCGTTTTTAATTATTTTTATATTTTCGAGATCGTTGTTGCTTAATCTATCTAATGAGAGGGCTATTTTGCAAAACCATTGAATAGTTTGATATTTTCCATTGATGAGTATAATAGGTTTTTGAAGTTTAATGGAAGAATATGAGTCCTTGTTGACAGTTAAACACTTTTTGTTAAGTGAATTTTTGTGAAATTGACAATTAAGGGCTAAATTGATAAATGTGAAAACTTTGTGGTTAAAATGTCAAATAAATAAAATGTGTGGGCTGCTAGAGACACTAGTGATATTCTTCTATAGTAGAATTCTACTCAATTTCATGAATTTGCATTTTTATGATATAGGGACTAAATTGGAAAGAAGTTGAAATATTAGGGGCAAAACTATAATTTTGCCATAAAGTGAATTATGGACTGTTTTGATACCATGAACATTTGGCTAAGCTTAATTATGGTCAAAATGGTTAATTTGCATGTTTTGAGCTCAGGGACTAAAAAGAATAAAAGTAAAACTTAGGGGTAATTTTGTAAAAATGACAAGAATGACCAAATTGTATGAAATGAGGTGTTTTACTATCTAAATTAATATATTGGATGAAATTGTTAATTTAGATCAAGATCGGGTGGAAAATCGAGGGAAATGAGAAAATTACCAAAATACCCCTAAACTTTGGTATCTCTACAATTTAGCCAGGTAAGTTCGTATGTAATAAGCATTGTTAAATTTATGTTTCTAATGCTTTGATATCGTATAAATTGTATATACGTGAATATTTTAATGTCTGAAGACATATCGACAAAATGTGGCACTTAGTGTGCGGGGCAATCAAATATGGTACTCAGTGTACGAAATATTGAGAATGGCACTTAATGTGCGAGATATTGAGAATGACACTTAGTGTGAAAAATATTGAATGATTAAATAGAGCAAAGTAAATAGGTATACATGCTATATTATATGAATTGTTTATGAGACGACTTTATAATGGTGTTATATCCGGGCTAAGTCCCGAAGGCATTCGTGCTGGTGTTATATCCGGGCTAAGTCCCGAAGGCATTCGTGCTGGTGTTATATCCGGGCTAAGCCCTGAAGGCATTCGTGCTGGTGTTATATCCGGGCTGAAGTCCCGCAGGCTTTGTGCTGGAATTGTATCCGGACTTAAGGTCCGCAGGCTTCGTGCTGGAATTGTATCTGGACTTAAGGTCCGCAAGCTTCATGCTGGAATTGTATCCAGGCTTAAAGACCCGCAGGCTATATGCTGGAATTATATCCGGGCTTAAAGACCCGTAGGCTTTGTGTTGGTGATTGAATTCGGGGTTTAAACCTAGCAGGCTTAACGCCGATGATTCGAATAAGATTATGAATTTGAATGTTCGAGGTAAACTACTACTGATTATGTATGTTACATTATGAGGGCCAGGTACGTATTATGTACTCGTATGCAATTTGGATTTGGATTGAATTATAAGGGTATAAAGTGATGCATATGTGAATAAGTGTTACAACTATAAATGTGATCGTGATACATTCGGTAAATCTGTGAAGTTATGTGGAAGTATATGATTGTTATATGTTATAATGATAATGGAAAATTAAATGTGGATATGATATTGTATTTTGTTTGTTTTGATTGAATTAAAGTTGATAGTGAAGCATTTTAAATGCCTATGTTATATAAGTTCAATTTTGAATGACATGATATACATGTTTAAATAATATGAAAGTAAAGAATGTGTGAAAGAGTAGATTGTAATAAATCTGCTTGGGATAGCAGCAATAACAGAATTTTTGGAAAATCACCATAAATAGTGGGAGTTGAGTTAGAGGCTGAATAAATTATGTAATGAAAGCTTAATGAGTCTAGTTTCTTATAAAAGAAACTGTGTAAGCAAAAGAATTGCCGATAATGAGATATTTGAAGTGACGTGGGACAGAGGCAAAATGACTTTGAGGTCCCCTATTCTATTTTTAGAAAATCATTGTAAATTGTACAATGATAGTTATAAAATAAAATTTATATGCTTAGACTCCTTAATGAGTCTAGTTTCAAATGAAATAAACGAGAACATGTTTTGAATTTTGTACAATGATAAATCTGGTTCAAAGTGAAGAATGGTCAGAATAGTAAAACAGTGAAACAGGAGAAAATTTAAGAAAAATATGGTATTGATTGGCCAATCAAAAAAGTCTGAAACTTTTATGGATGGAAGATATATGAGTCTATTTTCAGGGAAAATTAATGGAAATTGATTTGGAGTTTCGTAGCTCTAGTTATAAATAATTTAGTGACTGTTGCTTAGGAAGACAGCTTGTAGTGAATTTGTGATTTTGTTGCAAACATTGTTAAAACTTGTTAATGAGATGCTTTTCGAGTTCTTATGATCTTATTTGTGATTTCAATATTTGGTTTTAATTGAGTTCAGATTCAAGTGAGGTGAATTTGCTACATATGCATTATGTTCATGGATACTTGGCCAAAATGGCAATTATCTAGGAATGATTTCTGAAAATTTGAATAATTGATCTATAAGTAAATTGATTGTTTGCATTGCTTAAAACTTACTAAGCATTGAAGCTTACTCCGTGTTCTCTTTTCCATTTCTTATAGGTTTATACTTTAGCTCGAGTTGGAAGGGCCGGAGATATCATCACACTATCGAGTCATTATGTGAGTTGAGAAGATTGTATATCATCATGGTTTAAGGCATAAATAGGCTAGACTATAGGTAGAATGATATTTCGGCTTGTATACATTATAGCCATGCGAAGATGGCTTGCTCATTTTGTTTAAAGAAGCCTTATAATTGCACTAATGTGGTGAAATGTTTTAGTTATAACTTGATAGTATTTAAATTGTTATTAGATATTCGGTTATGTTTTGATAGTGAGTCATTTTGGAAATTTATAAGAGCTCCTATGGAAAATCAATGAGACATGTTTACATTGTTGATAATTTATGTCTGGTAAGTATCTTTGACCTTATAGAAGTTTTGTTCAGTCAAGTAATACCTCATAACCTTATTCCGGTGACGGATACAGGTTAGGAGTGTTACATTTAGTGGTATCAGAGCTATGGTTTAGTCGATTCTCGGACTAACCTAGCGTATGTGAGTCTAGCTATACATGCCATATTACTACTCGTGATAGTGTGACATCTCCCGGCTCTAACGAAATTGTTTTGTAAGACCGATATGCTTTCCAACCGAGCTAATTCTGATAGTACAAAATGTTATATCAAACATTTGATTGAAAATGTGTTGGTGATGAGTTGAAACTCATAAAAGGTATGAATCAGAATGCATGATATTCTACTATTGATAAATGTTATAATTGTATGAGTATATGAGTTGTGATGTTGGGTATATAATTGTTGTGTGAATATTTTGATTTGGAATTTATGATTTGATTTAGCGTATGAGCTATGTGTTAAGTACCAAGTGACCATAAGTAAATGATTGCTAGATGTTTGAGAATGCGGAATTAGTAATGAACTGTTCGTTCATAATAGTATGTGTGATGTGCATGCTTACGTAAGAGTTAAAATTGTTGGCTTTACAACCCTCACCCCCTCATTGGTAAAGCATTGTAATGAGATCCGTACTATATGTCTTAAATAAGCTTACAAGTGTGGAATGACAGAGTCTCGTAATTGAAGAATTAGTACTGTGATCAGATAAGAGAATGAGTCCGCAAGTGAAGATAGTAACAGAAAAGATATTGGATCGTGTTGAAGGCCATTTGTAATATGCAAAGTCACTGTTAAAAGAAAAGTTGAATTAGATGAAACCAAATATTCAGGTATGATATCTAAAGAATATATTAACTGGAAGTTCTTCCGAATTGGCCTCTGCTAGTGTTGGGATAATGAGAAATTAGTGATGTCAGAGATAGACAGTAGAATCATATTTGAATTATAAAGATATTTGAGCACAACGATTATAGTCGAATGGTTTATGAGAACTCTTCTGGGTACTCTATGTGTTCAATTATCCTCAGAGGTATGTGAAGCTGTATATTTTCAAATGAAATTCTTATCATATGAGAACGTTATCTATATATATTGATATATGAAAGCATTGTTGGGCTGTTCGGGTTACAATCAGCATTATTATATCTTTCTCTGGTATTCTATTTCATTTTATTGAAAGAAAAGATCGATGATTAAATCTGTGTGATGCTGGTATTCTGCTCCTGCTGGTTGTTGATCTGCTTAGTATACATGAAGATTATATTGTTTCTGTTACTGTTGATTCCGGTGCATATGAGTTGTAACACCCCAATCCCGTATCCGTCGTCGGAATAGGTAAAGGGGCATTACCGGACTTGAAACTCCTATCAGAACAGTAAATTTTTTTTTTTTTGAAATAAGGAGCATTCCTTTGGGTAAATACTAAAGACAGTCAGGGATACAATTTAAACTTCTATAAGTACACATTCAAAAGATGTCATTTTCGCATGGCTTATATACATTAACCAAAATATCCTCCCACTACTAGTCTATTCTATACATGTCATAAGATAATCCAAAACATAGCAGTACCAAACAGTGGATAGTGATAGTGTGACTAGTTGCTGACGATCCCCGAGCCTGTAGCTTCGAAATGAGATCTATAAAATAGAGGAAACAAAGTAAACGGAGTAAGCATTACAATGCTTAGTAAGTTTTAAGCAGTGTCAACAGATAACAATCAAATTATAACATAGTTGTTCGTATTTTTATTTCACTCTTCCTTCGGGCATACCATCCCTTTTACCGAATATGCACATCTCATCATATACAATAGGCAGATAAACTTTCACATAAAAGTGAGCTCATGTGACATAGATATATTGTATAATTTCACATAACCTCTCACACTGATCCGATGTCACATAAACATAGGAATAGTCTCATAGATTGCTCACGTATGCATCACATGACTACCTTATGATTTAGTTCAAATCAAGCTCACATATAAACTTGGAGTACATACCTGTTTAACCTTTCGCATTGAATATATTTATAAGCCATTCTTATTACGAAGTCTTATAGCTTTAACCTCTACTCGGATTATCGGCGAAACCTTTAGCTCAGATGAAATCTCCACACGAAGTTATCGGGTCTTACCCGAACAAAAGCTCCACACATAGTCATCGGGTCTTCCCCGGACAAAATCTCCACACGTAGTCATCGGGTCTTACCCGGACATAGTCACCACATATGGTCATCTGGTCTTTAATCCCAGGTTTACATCATAGAGTTTCATGCATATTTATTCACATGTTACGACATTCACATCGACTATCATATTTGTAATTCATTTACCTTATCAAATATCTAATAAAACACACCCTCCACCGTTTGTCATTTGGCCACAATATATATATACACATCTCATACATATCTCACATTAGCCATTTGGCTTTACCACATATCCATCTCATACACGTTTCGTATTAGCCATTCGGCTTTACCTCATATCTATCTCATACACATTTCGCATTAGCCATTCGGCCTTACCACATATATACATGTTCACATTCATCACATTGGCCATTTGGCCTTATCTCATATATGCATGTTCACATTCATCACATTGGCCATTCGGCCTTATCACACATACGCATGTTCACATTCATCACATTGGCCATTCGGCCTTATCACACATACACATGTTCACATTCATCGCATTGGCCATTCGGTCTTATCACGCATATATATACAGGTTCACATTCATCACATTTGCCATTCGGCCTTATCTCATATATACACATTCACATTCATCACATAAAATCCTAAATCAAAATATAAATTTTCATGTATTCACATCACAATTATCCAAATATACTTCACATACCACATATACTTTCATGTATACACTTTGTCTTGGCTGAATCTACATCTATCATTTTCCGATGAGTAATTCAATTTCAAGCCATACTATCATTTCATATTCGAATACTTATAAACTTACAAATTTCACAAATTTTAATATCAAAGATCCATCTAACACTCATATATCATTTTATAACATCACAATTTAGAATTCACGTATGAGTTTAATCAATAGCTTATGAGCAACTAAAAGAAGTTTTATCCATGTTTACAACATGACCACAATTTCTCTACAAGCTGTTTTCCTGAGCAACAGTCGTTAAATTATTTGTAACTAGGGCTACGAAATTCCAAATTATGTTCCGTTAATTTTCCCTGAAAATAGACTCGTATATCCTCTATCCACAAAATTTTCAGAATTTTGGTTTGGCCAATCAATACCAGATTTTTCTTAAAGTTTCCCCTATTTTACTGCTTGACTACTCTGACTACTCTTCACTAAGAATTTAATTTCTCATTGTACAGAATTCAAAAAATGTTTTCGTTTATTTTGTTTGAAACTAGACTCATTAAGGAGTCTAAGCATAAAATTTTATCTCATAATCATTTTTGTACTATTTATAATGATTTTCCAAATACTGAACAGAGGATTTCGGAGCCATTCTGACTCTGTCTCACCCAACTTTGAAAATCTCATTATCGGCAACCCCTTTACTTACACAATTTCTTTTATACGAAACTAGACACGTCAAGCTTTAATTACATAATTTATCCAGCCTTTAACTCAACTCCCAAAATTTATGGTAATTTTTCCAAAACACGCTACTGCTGCTGTCCCTAGCAGATTTATACAATTTACTCCGTAAAGTTCTCATTCACATATTTAAAACATAATATCATATATGCCGTCATTTAGAAAGGTCATTGACCTTAAAGTATATACATAATTCATATTCATCCCGTTTTAAAACTTAAACTTACAAAGGAATCAAACTCAATTACTTAAGAACTTACCTCGGAAGTTGTCGAACGATTACAGATCGACTATTCGGTTAGGTAGCTTTCTCTCTTATCCGAATTAGACTCCCTCAGCTCTTGAGCTTGAATAAACAAATTTAATCTATTACAAACCAATTATACAAACTCATGGCCGAATACAACAAGAGGACTAACTAGATTCTACTAGCCACTCATTGCTCTATTATTAACCTTACTTAATTATAAACACATTCGGCAACTACCTCAACCTCATTTAATACAATTAACACCGAATTTCTCATGTAAAAAGTACCATTGCCGAATATCATTTAGTTCACCTTAATCCATCTCATGATCGAATGCCTTTAAGCTTAATATCATGGTATCGTAACTCAACATTTATCAATATGTCATTAACAAAATATGCTCATATCAAATTTACTCCCAATTACATCTCAAAATTCAACAAGCTTATAACTCATTAATAATTAAATTCCATTTCAAAGTATCAAAACATTATCAAATGTATACTCATCCTAAATGACCGAATGCACATTAACTAAGCACTTAACAATTTTCTTTAGCCATTGAACTCATTCGGCAATGATAAGGATAAATTTAACAAACCTTAAATTTAACTTATAATTGTACATATCTCATTCAAAACACCCACACCAATTTATTATCCAATCAACCATATCCGAAAACCTATCATACAATTAAAACCCTTGTTCAAATTTTTATTCACTATAATACCATGGCCGAATCCCTCAATTAGCTAACATAGCCTCTTGTTTTCAATCTAAACACGTATATACAACCTAAATCCCTCTTTTCACACATAATTCACTATCTTGGAACTCATTTCTTAACTAATTTAACTTAGTCCAAAGCCGAATGCTATTTGAGCATTAAGCTCATATTCTTTTCATTATTAAGCAAGTATTATAACTCAACTAACTTCATTAGCCGACTGCTCATTTGAGCCACATATAGTAATTTAGTTTGTTTATACTCAATTAGAAATATTTCTCCTCACAAATTATAAAAACATACACAATGTAACCCATTGAGCTCATGATCGAATGCTTCATGCATCCCAAACACAAAATCACATACATGGGTCATTTTAGGAGCTTTAAAACCAATTTAAATTTCTCAAAATCCAAAGAAAAACATATGAAATCATACCTTAATTCCCAATACAAGATGGCCGAATGCCTTAGGTGTTCTTCCTTCCATTTTTCTTTTTCCTTTCCTTCTGGTTTCGGCAAGATGAAAAAAAGATGATGGGACTTTGTTTTTATCACCACCACTACTATAAATTTATTATTATACATAATTCCCACCAATTAAAAATGGAGACAAGAGAACACATTGTTACATGCATGTGTTGGCCGGCCATTTACATTCAAAAATGGTCTAATTGACATGCAAAACCACTCTTTTCAATGCATGTACTATTAGACCATTGTAAGATTAACCTCTCACTTTCCAACAATGTTTCATATAAGTCCATTTTAATAAATTTACATAAAAATGATCAAATTAATGCATGAAACTTTCACACATGCATTTACTCACATCATAAACACAGAATATAACTTTTAATTATTTATAAGACTCGGTTTCGTGGTCCCGAAACCACTTTCCGACTAGGGTCAATTTAGGGCTGTCACATGAGTGACGCTTTACTTCTGGATTTCCTCTGAGACATTATTGAGATATCTGCCATCTGATATGGGTGCTTTCTTAAAAAGATCAGTATAGTGATATATTTGAGAATTACAGTATCTCTGCTTTCTTATGATTCTATATGGTTATCTGTGAAAAATATCTATTGAATGATTGTAATTATATTTCAATTTCTCTTAGGTTCAAAATGCATTATTGATAATTGGGACATTATATATCTATACGATTGAGATGTCAGCCTTATTATGACACTATGATTTTAATTTATCTGATGGTTGTGGCTTCAGTATGGTTCAAAGCTTCATTGATTAATAATTGAAAAGTTATTACTTGACAGTCAAGATCGATTCAATTGTTTATTTTGATTAGATTAATTGCTTGAAGGATTAACCGAGTTACTTGTATCTGAATCTATCCACAGTGTGGAAATAAAGTTTGAATGTTCACGGATAAGGATGAATATTCTGAATGAAGGATTCATATTCTAGAAGATATAATAAAGAATTATATCCATCAGAATGATTTTATTGAGAAATGTTTTTATAGATCATGATTGGGAAGTTTGAATGATGTGATATTTATCAATAAAGTGGTAAACAGTTGAAGAAATTGTTAATTGAAGCGTTAGTTCTCAGGTAAAGAGTTATTCGACACAAGAATTAAAGATGGTTTGAACTGTTGAAAGATTATGAGTCAGCAATTGATTATCAATCTGGGCAAATGATTATAGTCTTTGGGGTTCTGAGCGAGAATCTTTATGTGTTTTACGGCCGATAATCATGTGATTAATCTTATCAAATGATGAGTAGTTATTGGCTGAGCTAGAAACTAAATTGATGTTTAATTAGCAAATTTGTGAGGCTAAGAGGTGTGTCAATGAATTACAAGTTAAAAAGGGTACAACGTAAATTGATTTCTGATTTAGAATTTCAGATTGGAACCGACAATTGTTCGTTGTGTCGAGATAGAGTTCGTGTATTGAGAAATCCAGAGATTTTACAACAATTGTGACATCTAGCACAGTGGTAATTATCTGTCCGTACAGGGAGTACTAAAAGAGTGTCAGTTTTCATTGTTCAAATGGAGGCACGAGGATTATATCGTGTTACTAAAATAAACTACTGTGAGCTTTGGGTATGGAATTACTTTGTAACACTGTGTTCTAGAACTTGCAACCGAGAAAGACATTTATTGTTGTTTAAGTTTGCGTATAATAATAATAGTTATGAGATGAATGTTAAGATAGCATTGTATGAGTGTGGTATGGTTGCAATCACTGAACTTCGTTGTATTGAATTGAATTTTTATAAAAAGAATTTCGGGGTCGATGTGATTGGAAAGACTGAGGGGAAATGAAAGTAATTCATGACCGTCTAAAAACAGTTTCAGATTTGCAGAAAATATATGTGGGCTTGATGCGTAAAAGCTTTGAATTTTCCATTAGAAAATTGAGTATTGGTAAAGATATTATAGTGGGAATAGAAATTCTAGATTTAGCTATAAAGAGAAGTTGAGTTCGCAATTCATCGGATTGAATGAGATTATTATCAAGACTTGAGAAGGCCCGTAATGTGCTTCTTATATATATAATGTGATGATACAAATAAGATCCTTTATCTATAGTATCTCTTACAGAAGTAGAAACTCATCTTGTTATGATGTATAGCAAAGAGCAGATCATAATCTTAGCTCATGAGATTGAAAAATTGAAAAATTTGAGGCTAGGTGAGAAATTGTTGAGGTTGGTGAAAGAAAATCACTAATTTATTCTCTGGTAAGATTTTCGGGGACGAAAATCCCTAAGGGAGGGAGAGTTGTAATAGCCCGTTTTTAGGGTTAATCGAAACAGTAGTTTCGGGGCCACCAAATCCGACGAGTAGGTTTGTAAATATTATATTTAATATTTACGAGCTAATTGTGATTTTAAAAAAAATATTTTTGATATTGTGATTTTTGTTTTATAAGCGATTTATTAAGTTCAAATGGTATGACCCTAAGGTCAAGTGGGTTTAGAAAATGAGGTATCGGGACCTTGTTTCTATAAACCGAGTCATAAATATTTTTGTAAATATTTACGTAGTGGCAATAAGATGGTATTAAAGTTTCGTTGAAAACTATTATCATTTCGATAGTTAATTAAGCAAAAAGGACTAAATTGCGTAAAGTGCAAAAGTTGTGTTCTATAAGCTAAAGGTATTAAATAGATATAGAACTTAAAAGTGAAAGTCCTTGTTTGGTAATTAGCCCATTAAAGAGATAGTGGGATATGATGGCTTGCCATTTGGCGTAATAAATAAAGTGTATAAAGGTTAATATTGTAAATTGGTTAAAAATAATAATAAAATGAATAAAATAAAAGAATAAAGGTGTCATCTTTTTCATTCTCTTTTTACCAGCCGAATATGAAGCTTGAGAAGCCATGGAAGAAGCTTCCAACTTTCGGCTAATGCATGGTAGGCATTTCTAGTCCCGTTTTTAATTATTTTTATATTTTCGAGATCGTTGTTGCTTAATCTATCTAATGAGAGGGCTATTTTACAAAACCATTGAATAGTTTGATATTTTCCATTGATGAGTATAATAGGGTTTTGAAGTTTAATGGAAGAATATGAGTCCTTGTTGACAGTTAAACACTTTTTGTTAAGTGAATTTTTGTGAAATTGACAATTAAGGGCTAAATTGATAAATGTGAAAACTTTGTGGTTAAAATGTCTAATAAATAAAATGTGTGGGCTGCTAGAGACACTAGTGATATTCTTCTATAGTAGAATTCTACTCAATTTCATGAATTTGCATTTTTATGATATAGGGACTAAATTGTAAAGAAGTTGAAATATTAGGGGCAAAACTATAATTTGCCATAAAGTGAATTATGGACTGTTTTGATACCATGAACATTTGGCTAAGCTTAATTATGGTCAAAATGGTTAATTTGCATGTTTTGAGCTCAGGGACTAAAAAGAATAAAAGTAAAACTTAGGGGTACTTTTGTAAAAATGAAAAGAATGACCAAATTGTATGAAATGAGGTGTTTTACTATCTAAATTAATATATTGGATGAAATTATTAATTTAGATCAAGATCGGGTGGAAAATCGAGGGAAATGAGA
The DNA here is from genome assembly GCF_007990345.1 of Gossypium hirsutum. Classification (NCBI taxonomy): domain Eukaryota; kingdom Viridiplantae; phylum Streptophyta; class Magnoliopsida; order Malvales; family Malvaceae; genus Gossypium; species Gossypium hirsutum. Next base: position 85,502,809 of record NC_053426.1, read on the forward strand.
AAATTACCAAAATACCCCTAAACTTTGGTATCTCTACAATTTAGCCAGGTAAGTTCGTATGCAATAAGCATTGTTAAATTTATGTTTCTAATGCTTTGATATCGTATAAATTGTATATACGTGAATATTTTAATGTCTGAAGACATATCGACAAAATGTGGCACTTAGTGTGCGGGGCAATCAAATATGGTACTCAGTGTACGAAATATTGAGAATGGCACTTAATGTGCGAGATATTGAGAATGACACTTAGTGTGAAAAATATTGAATGATTAAATAGAGCAAAGTGAATAGGTATACATGCTATATTATATGAATTGTTTATGAGACGGCTTTATAATGGTGTTATATCCGGGCTAAGTCCCGAAGGCATTCGTGCTGGTGTTATATCCGGGCTAAGTCTCAAAGGCATTCGTGCTAGTGTTATATCCGGGCTAAGCCCTGAAGGCATTCGTGCTGGTGTTATATCTGGGCTGAAGTCCTGTAGGCTTTGTGCTGGAATTGTATCCGGACTTAAGGTCCGCAGGCTTCGTGCTGGAATTGTATCTGGACTTAAGGTCCGCAAGCTTCGTGCTGGAATTGTATCCGGGCTTAAAGACCCGCAGTCTATATGCTGGAATTATATCCGGGCTTAAAGACCCGTAGGCTTTGTGTTGGTGATTGAATTCGGGGTTTAAACCTAGCAGGCTTAACGCCGATGATTCGAATAAGATTATGAATTTGAATGTTCGAGGTAAACTACTACTGATTATGTATGTTACATTATAAGGGCCAGGTACGTATTATGTACTCGTATGCGATTTTGATTTGGATTGAATTATAAGGGTATAAAGTGATGCATATGTGAATAAGTGTTACAACTATAAATGTGATCGTGATACATTCGGTAAATCTGTGAAGTTATGTGGAAGTATATGATTGTTATATGTGATTATGATAATGGAAAACTAAATGTGGATATGATATTGTATTTTGTTTGTTTTGATTTAATTAAAGTTGATAGTGAAGCATTTTAAATGCCTATGTTATATAAGTTCAATTTTGAATGACATGATATACATGTTTAAATAATATGAAAGCAAAGAATGTGTGAAAGAGTAGATTGTAATAAATCTGCTTGGGATAGCAGCAGTAACATGATATTTGGAAAATCACCATAAATAGTGGGAGTTGAGTTAGAGGCTGAATAAATTATGTAATGAAAGCTTAACGAGTCTAGTTTCTTATAAAAGAAACTGTGTAAGCAAAAGAATTGCCAATAATGAGATATTTGAAGTGGCGTGGGACAAAGTCAAAATGACTTTGAGGTCCCCTATTCTGTTTTTAGAAAATCATTTTAAATTGTACAATGATGGTTATAAAATAAAATTTATATGCTTAGACTCCTTAATGAGTTTAGTTTCAAATGAAATAAACGAGAACATGTTTTGAATTCTGTACAATGATAAATCTGATTCAAAGTGAAGAATGGTCAGAATAGTAAAACAGTGAAACAGGAGAAAATTTAAGAAAAATATGGTATTGATTGGCCAATCCAAAAATTTTGAAACTTTTATGGATGGAAGATATATGAGTCTATTTTCAGGGAAAATTAATGGAAATTGATTTTGAGTTTCGTAGCTCCAGTTATAAATAATTTAGTGACTGTTGCTTAGGAAGACAGCTTGTAGTGAATTTGTGATTTTGTTGCAAACATTGTTAAAACTTGTTAATGAGATGCTTTTCGAGTTCTTATGATCTTATTTGTGATTTCAATATTTGGTTTTAATTGAGTTCAGATTCAAGTGAGGTGAATTTGCTACATATGCATTATGTTCATGGATACTTGGCCAAAATGGCAATTATCTAGGAATGATTTCTAAAAATTTGAATAATTGATCTATAAGTAAATTAATTGTTTGCATTGCTTAAAACTTACTAAGCATTGAAGCTTACTCCGTGTTCTCTTTTCCATTTCTTATAGGTTTATACTTTAGCTCGAGTTGGAAGGGCCGAAGATATCATCACACTATCGAGTCATTATGTGAGTTGAGAAGATTGTATATCATCATGGTTGAAGGCATGTATAGGATAGACTATAGGTAGAATGATATTTCAACTTGTATACATTATAGCCATGCGAAGATGGCTTGCTCATTTTGTTTAGAGAAGCCTTATAATTGAACTAATGTGGTGAAATGTTTTAGTTATAACTTGATAGTATTTAAATTGTTATTAGATATTCGGTTATGTTTTGATAGTGAGTCATTTTGGAAATTTATAAGAGCTCCTATGGAAAATCAATGAGACATGTTTACATTGTTGATAATTTATGTCTGGTAAGTATCTTTGACCTTATAGAAGTTTTGTTCAGTCAAGTAATACCTCATAACCTTATTCCGGTGACGGATACAGGTTAGGAGTGTTGCAATCAATTTACCGTATTAACTCTTAAGACGATAGTCCTAACTCAAGATCATTTGTTGCTCGATTAGGTAATCTAACTGTAGATCCACGTGTCGGGGTTTTGATAGATTTATTGCACATCGAATCTACTATTACGTGTGGGTTTTAACACTAAATAAGTTAATACTATTATTAAATCGATAAAAATGTTGTTATTAAAATAATGTTGTTTGATGGGGATACTATATGTATCTATAAAGTGAGATAAGTCATCTTTATGGATTTTTATCAAGTAAGTGTTTTTCCTAAACCGTTTTTGTGAAATGTATATTGTGTGATATTGATGTTTGCTAATATTGTGAAAAATATGTACATCTCATTCTCTTGTTATGCGATTATATGACATATGTGATATGCATATGAAAATAAGATCTAAATCTTTGGTACCTTGAGTACATATGTGATTTGCATGTTAAACATGCCTACATGATTTCGAGTTTTTTGGCCATATCCCATGCATGGGGTAGGATATGTGAAAGATGGAAGTATATGGCAGTTTATCTATATTAATGTGAGATTGTTCATGATTTGATTATATGGCAGTTTATCTGCATTACTATGACACTGTTCACTTTTGTGTGTTGGTTGGACGAGTTCTAGGAAAACTCAATTTTGGCGTGTAACGAAGATGGGTAGGGCCATTTTCCAAAAATCTGTATCATTTTACTAATAACGCATTGGCATGATCATGCATGATATGCTTATGAAATATTGAGATATGTGATTTTATGACTTTGTATCGTATATGTTTTATATTGTGAATGAGTTTGTGTTAATCTCACACTGGCCTTCAAAAGCTCACCCCATTAGTGTTTCAATCTCTCAGGTAACACTCAAACATAAGACTTGGATTCAGCACTCGGTGGAGCCTCTCGAAAAATTTTACATCATGGATATTTATTGGATTTTTAACTATTTCAATTTAGGGTTGTGATTTTGTGGACTTTTGGACTTTGGACTTTACTTCTATTTTTGGTTTGTGACTTACATTTTTATGACATTAAAACTATCATGCATGCATGCAAAATTATGAGATTTTAAGTATTTTTGATAATTTCATTTTTCTAAATTAATTATGTTTTGTTAGATTTTAAATGTAATTCGTAACTTTTCTAAATTGTTTTATGAAAATCTGCTGTGAACTTCTTTATAAAAATCATTTTTATAATTATAATATAAGTTCATTCATTTTTAAATATTTTCAAACAACATTACAAATAAATGACACTTTTCTTTTTAAAATAAATATATTTTACTAAGTATTTTTTGAAGAGAAAAAATTTGTCAATTTCTTTTACGTTTTCTAACTCAAACATTTATTTTTCAAATAAACAAATAATTTTACACGTCGTTAATGTAATTTCCAAGATCAGCCATAACGTCTAGGTCGGGTTTGAGCATTACAACTATATTGAATAAAAGACAAAAGTGTATTGAAATTGATAGACAAGTGATCTTGAGAGAATATTTATTATGTAATATAAGAGAATTAAATAATAAACAGTGAAACTAGTGTAGTGATAAAATAGTAAAAGACATTAAGGTTTGAATAAGTGATAATCATAAGTGAACAAAATGTGACTAAATTCTACGAATAAATTATAAAGTGTATAAGAAGAGAAGTTTGACATTTAAGTGAATAAAATAGTGAAAGTCATAAGAGAAATGAGAAATTTAATGAAAGAATATTTCATAAGTGAATTAAGTGTTAAACTAAGTGAATTATTTGTGTAAAATGTGTAATACATATACAAGTGTTGTGTAAAAGTGTACATTTGAATAAAAAGTGCAATTAAGATAAGAAATGAAAAGAAATTTTCAAGTGATTATGATGGTATGAAGGCCCTAGTAAACAAGGTAGAACTAGTAGGATATTAGCACTTCCAAGCTCATGATGTGATTATTAATACTTATATACTAATGTTTTCAACACTTTGATGCTCATGATTATTAGCACTAACATGCTCATGATTTCTTAGTACTTTTGTGCTTGTGTTATTCAGCATATCTTTCTTGTTTTCCATGGTTTACTAAGGACTATGTGAAGAAAATGTTAAATGAAGAATGTGCTAAATGAAGAATGTGCTAAATGAAATAAAAGGGTAAGTGAAGATTATTATTTAAGATATATTATATTAACTAAAACTTGATATATATTAATAAAGGTAAAAATAAGATAAGACATAATGGGAATGAATATGTATGAAATGGATTAGTGAAATTTTTATTGAAATTTATATTGAATAGTTAGGATAGAATAGAATTTGTGTGTACTTACTAAACTTCTCTGAAGCTTAACGTGTTGTTTTTAAACGCGTAGTGTATATGTAACACCCCGAACCCGAAACCGACACCGGAGTCGAACACGAGGTGTTAACTGGCTTTAACCCCTTATAAAATTTATTTTCCAGACACTGCCCAATCTGTGTACCAGTCGTTTTAAAAATCATATCTTGAGTTTCGTAACTTGAAAATCAGTTTCGTGATTTTTCCCAGAAACTAAACTCATATGCCCATCTATGTATTTTTTTCTAGAATTTTTGGTCGGGCCAATTGGTACAGTTTATTAGTCGAAGCCTCCCATGTTGCAGGGGTCGACTACACTGACCTTTTCCCATTACGACTTGGATATCTCCCTGCACGGGGCTTCAATACTGATGCCGTTTGTTTCTATGAAAACTAGACTCAGATAGGAATCTGTACATATATGGTACGACCCCTAATTATCTCTGGTTAATTTATAATGAATTTCCAAAGTCGGAGCAGGGAATCCAGAAACCGTTCTGGCCCTGTCCCACAAAAATCTGATTATCTCTTAATATACTGCCCATATGATCTTTTCGTTACTTCCTCATGAAAACAGACTCGTCGAGCTTCGATTACATAATTTATTCATCAATTAATTCCACTCCTACTATTTTTAGTGATTTTTCAATCTCATGACACTGCTGCTGCCAGCATCTGTTACGAAAGTAACTAGGTCCATTTCATGCCTACCCTTGATCCAACTCAATCGAACACTCGTGCCATTTTCGCATGGCTTAAAGTTTACATGCCAAAGTTCAAACACAACGTAATAGCTTATACATGCCAAAATGTTCTTCTAAGCCAACTAAGAAGAAAGTACCAAAACTTGCTATCCGGTGTGATGACTTCGATGACGGCCTGACCCCGCAAAAATAGATGAGTCCAAGCAACCTATAATGGGTGACAAGGAAACACTGAGTGAGTTTATAACTCAGTAAGTCATAAGCAATGCACTACCATCCATCAATAACATTATCACAAAAGGAAACAAAATGGAACGAGACAATTTACTCCATCCATACCGAACCATACCATAGTTCCTCCAACCTATCGATTCAGTTTCATATCAATTCATGCATTCACATTCCATATACTCACCAATAGGACATTGAGGCATTTTCATAAATCATTTTATTTTCGTTACAATCAAACGACTAAACGGCCTTTCACCCATCCTACGATAAATTTTATGTACGTGACTTCAAGTATATTTGTCACATAGGTTCAAACTTACCGAGCTCAACACCAAGTATAAGCATAGCACCTATTAGCCATGTACTCAAGACACTTACCCGATCCGCTGTCCGCGATCGACTCGATAGTGTCGCACACATAGTGTCCATAATGATTCACGAATGTATATTGAGTCCGCACACTCAGTGCTATATAATCAACTCGCACACTTAGTGCTACGTAATCAAATCGCACACTTAGTGCTACATAGTCAAACTCGCACACTTAGTGCCGCATGGTCAATTCGCACACTTAGTGCATCATATTCATTTCGCACACTTAGTGCAACATAGTCAAATCGCACACTTAGTGCTGTACAATTTAATCCCGCGCACTTAGCGCCAATCTCATGGTCATAAATGGTTATACTCGCACGTTTAGTGCCGAGATCAACAACTCAGTACATCTTACCTCTTTTCTTTTCATTCAACAATTTCATCATCACATACGTACATGCATATATATATATGTATATTTATTCATTCCATTCAGCATCAATACATAAACATTATGACCATTTGAAATAATACCAACTACATGCTTAATGACTTACCTTGTGTTGGGTAAGACGGTTCCAACTCGGCTACTCAGTGATCTTTTCTTTGCCTTTGCTTGATTCTCCTCCTTTAGCTCCTTGAGCTTAATCAATAATTCACTAGTTTAACCATCTTGTTAAACATTCATAATTCAATTACACATGCATATGTATGTTTGTGTATTCGGCAACCATCCACACTAATTACCCATTTAGTCGATTACACACATAATTAAAGGTAACATCACGAATGGCATACTTATGTATATATATATGTATATATATATACTTCGGAATGGGCATCACAATTAGATTTAACACCACCTTCATACTCAATTAGATGGCCGAATGCATGTGTATATGCACAATGTCAACTATAACATCATGTAGATCCACATATACTACATTTCTTATGTTCCACATCTTAATGCCCATTATACATAATCAAATTTAACATCATCTATATATTTACTCATATGGCCAAATATACATACCCCCATATAATATCATTTTCATTCCATTTAACACTTAATTCATCATAAATTTCCCCCTTTGCTCTCTTTTTTTTCTTCATGGCCAAATGCTCCTTCTACTCCTTTTACCTTCACAAAGCATGAATTTCATCATCCAACTTACAAGCTTACAATCTCATGAAGTTTAACCTCATGGTACCTATCAAACTCTCACTCATTAGCTTCTATCATAAACCTCCAACAACACCATGTGAGCAACTACCATTATTCATCTAAGTTTAGCATGAAACACAATCATCACCCTTATTAATCTTTTATAGCCGAAAACCATACTCACCCCCAAAATCGAAATTTCAACATGGTTTACAAAAATCACTTGATAACTCACTCAATATCAACTAAAATTTCAAAAGCTAGTACATACTTCCTTACCTTAATAGTGACTTAAGATGACCGATTGCTCATGTTACCAACAATATTCAAGATTTGAACATGGGCTAAGTAAGGGACTTAGTAACTAGCTTAATACATTCAACAATTTCCAAAAGCTACCATGCATTACATACCTTATTCAAGACTAGAAGGAGTGGCCGAATGTCTTACTTCCCCTTCCCCCTTCTTCTTAGCATTTTCGGCCAAGGATGATAAAAGATGAACAAATTTTTTTCTTTCTTCTTTAGAACATTCGGCCAAGGGGAAATGAAGAAAGATGGACACTTTTTTTTTTGTTTTTCCTTCTTACTTTCACGGCAAAAGGGGAGGAAAGAAACAATTACCACACATCCTTTCCTTTTTCCATTTCTTTATTCCCCATACTTCTTATTATATTTTATCCTACATACCTCACTAGGCCAACATGTTCCCAACATGTTTCCACCCATAGCATGGTCGGCCACTACATATTAGGGAGGGGGAATTTGACATGCAAGTCCCCTTTTTCTTCCCCATGCACTAATAGGTCCTCATGCATTGACCTATCACATTTTAAAATTTTCTCATATATGTCCTATTGACTAAATTCACATGCAATTGACTAAATCGAAGCTTGAAATTTTCACACAATCATGATTACATATTCTAGACAATAAACATCACATTCAAACCTTTCGGTGACTCGGTTTAGCGGTCCCGAAACCACTTCCCGACTAGGGTTAATTTTGGGCTGTCACAGTATAGGAAGTAATTGTATGTAGAGAGTTTGGGTTGGGCATATCAAACCACATCTCATCAAAGTAAGGTTTGTGAATTATGCATTTGAAACATTAGTGTGGCATGTACTTAAGTATTCAATTGGTATGATAGTGGAAGTTAATTAGTGCTTTGGACCATAAAAGAGTTGTGTTTAAATGGAAATATTTTGAGAACATGGTAGTCATATGTTAATAAATGAACATGGATAAACATGTGATGTTTTAAATGATAATTTAGTGTATTTTGAGGTTGAAAATGATTGAGAATGATTAGGGCTGAATGGAGTGTGTTTAGGTAAGTTTTTAGGTGTGTTTAAGCTTGATTTTTTACTCCCCTGCACCCAAACACTGATACTTGGAGGACTTGTATTGTTACAACATCAATAGAATAAAAAAGTAAACATTGTTAAGTAGAGGTATTTATACTTTGGAGAGTTTTATTGATACAACTACCTTGTTTTACCCTAATTTGATTGTTTTCTCATCAAAAGGGCCCCCAAACGACCTCCGATTGAAGCCGAATCATAAAGCATGCTTAGAAATTATTCAAAATGTCTTAAAAGAACTTAAAGAAGTTTAAAAGGTGAGTAGAATTGGGATGACATGCTAGATATTTAAGTGTAGTGTTTGGTTTGAAATGTAGTATTCCTTAATCGAGTTTAGGTTTGGACTCAAGTAACGGGTGTTACTATAACATCCTAATTTTGGGCCTAGTCGAAACAGTGGTTTCGGGACCACAAATTCGATAAGGAAAATTTCATTTTTATTAGATTTTTATGGTCTACGATTTTACGGAATGATTTCGTGAAAATTTCGTTTGAAAATTTTGACGTTTGGGCACTCAATTTGGTCAAAAGGACTAAATTATAAAAAGTCCAAAAGTTGAGTTCCACATGTTAGAAGTGTCTAATTGTTATGAGGTTTTAAATTAAAGGTCCTTAAATGGTAATTAGACCATTTTGAATGTAACACCCCTAACCCGTATCCATCACCGGACTGGGGTTAAGCGGCATTATCAAACATATCGAAACACTTCGCATTCATTTCACAAACATCATAACATCATAGTCAAACATCAATATGAGCCATTTTCTTAGGTCAATGAGACCTTAAACATGCATTAGGAAGTGGTCGGCACTAAACCAAACCTATTCAGAATTTTCAGAACTTAACCAGTTCTTTCAAACTGTTAAAGTCACACGCCCGTGCGACTAGGCCGTGTGTCACACACGGGCACTAGACACGCCCATGTGAACCAACCGTGCCAAAAATAGGTCCTATACTGAATTTTCACACGGCCAATAGGCACGCCCGTTTACTATGGTCGTGTGATACTTAGCTAGCTACTGACTTATGCCCACGGCCATATAACACATCCGTGTGTCAAAGCCATGTGATTTTTAAGAGGTTACTGCCAAAAAAACACGGCCACAAAGCACGCCCGTGGCCTTTGACCGTGTGGCACAATGCAGGCTTGGTTTAAGCCAGCTTGCCACCCCATTATGGGTCAACCTACGAACAAGGAATCAAGCATATATGTACAACCCAATCAACCATTCTTTATGCTAAAACATAATGTAAGATTATATCAAAAACATCATCCATTCTCATACCATGAATTCACCAAACTTACCTTCTCCTTCCCAATTAAGACATGCCATAATTGCAAATTAACATCACATATCATAAGTCACTATCAAATATGAGTTCAAACACAAACTAGTCAAATCTCATGGCTAACTATATACATCACAAAACATACTTCCCAACTACTAGCCTATACATGCCGTACTTCAAATATTTACATTTTGAAAAGTACCAAAATGAGATCAATAGTGTGGTGACTATCCTCGACTATTCTTGAGCCTTCAGTAGCTATGATAACTGTAAAACAGACAGTAATCACACAAAGTAAGCTTTCAAAAGCTTAGTAAGCTCGTACTCAAAACATTCATAGTATATGAACATAAAATGATAACCTATGAGTATTTGCACAATTTCAATCCATATAACTATATCAACTCAATGAGATTCATATACATAACATCATCTACCACTTAGGCATTGTACATACCTGAAGCTTCCCGTACTTATTCACTTTTGTACTTACCCATGTTCTATAAGTTATTCGTATTTTATACATCAGCACACTCAGTGCTATAAGGTTAGCCGAAGCTAAATATTTCCGCACACTTAGTGCCATCTCAAATAACCAATACTAAGTCGGTATCGCACACTTAGTGCCTCAAATAGCCGAAGCTAGTTAAATCGCACACTTAGTGCCCAAGCTAGTTTAAATCGCACACTTAGTGCCAAAACTTCTGTTTCATCACCATATTATCCAATTCAGTTATATACAACCTATGTATAATAAAGACATTAAAACATACTTAACATCATATTTTAAGTACGAACTTACCTTGTACTTGGAATTTGTCGACTCGGACTATCTACTCGATAACCTTCGACTTTCCTCGATCTAAGTCTAAATTCCTCCTTTGTTGATCTATAGGGTTTCAAAATTAGTCTTTTTATTCACCAATTAATAAAATTCCATCTATAAACACATATTTACTGCATTTTACAATTTAGCCCTCATATTTTCACTTTTTGACACTTTAGTCCCTAATTCACAAAATCACAAAATACACATAATTTGCATATACTTATGCTTGACCGAATTCTTCTAGTACTAATACTAGTCCACACATTCCATTTATTTCACATTTTACTCATACTAGTCCACACATTTCATTTATTTCACATTTTAGTCCCTCAAAATAATATTTTCATAAATTAGCCCAATTTACTCAAATCCAACTAAAATCCAAAGACAAAACATGTAAACTCAACATCAAGCTTTCATATTTCACCATTTAACAACACAAAACTCATGAATTCATCCATGACACATTTTCAAATCATCAACAAAATCAGAAATTGAGGCATGGGTTTTATAGTACACTTAGCAACAATCTCAAAAACGTAGAAATTATCAAAAATCGAAGTAAAAACATACCCAAATTAAGCTTCCAATGTGTCGAAACATAAAAGCATTTACTCTTTCTTTTTTTCTTCAATTTCGGTGGATGAACACATATATGACATGATTTTCTAATTTGTTTTCATATAAATTACTTTAATAAACATTTTCCCATTTTGCCCTTTTATAAACAATTATAAATTCACCTAACACATGCCCTTATAAGTCCATTCAAACTTCCAATGTTCAAATAACCACATAAGGACCTTTACTCTAGAAATCCAACTCAAAATAAGCACTTAAACATCTAGCACACAGCTTTTATATTTTATGCGATTAGGTCCTTTTTACAAATTAAGCACACAAACAGTTAAATTTTTACACGAGACTTTCACACATGTCAATTCACTTACAAAATACATAAAAATTAATATTAAAATATTTTTCTAACTCAGATTTGTGGTCCCAAAGCTACTATTCCGACTAAGGTCAAAACCGAGCTACTACATTGAAGTTTGTGGACAAAAATGGACATGGTATGATAGGTTTTTAAAAGTTTTTCATTAAAGGAATTTTAGTAAATTGGTAATTAAATGAATTAAAAAGCCAAAAATAAGCCAAATTTGATCATCTTCTTCCTCAAGCCTATAGGCAATTTGCAATTTTCATCAAATAATCAGTCTATAGGCAATCGCATCTCATATGATAACAAAATATAACAACATAAAAAGAATCGACAATTTATTTACATACAAACTTACTCATTTCATTTATTCAACCAATGCACATTTCAATTAATCACATATATTCTTAATTCAATACATTTCACTTTACCTTTCAATAACAAATATTCAAATTACACAATAATCACTTATTCATATTTATCAAGTAGCTCACACAATTTGCATATTACTAAATAATAACCACAAAGCATAATATTTCATGATATTAATCATCATATCATAAAATATCATTAAATTACTTAAATTGACAATTATGTTACCACATTTACACATGAACTTACTATACACATAAATTTAAATGTAATATTTATTCATACCTTTACAAGTTCTGACTCGTCATAATCAACTTTTACTCATATATTCGAATATAGGTTTCAACATTATCGGAATCAGCTCAGTTGCGATAGCATCTTTATCTTTAAGTAAAATAAATCTCATCAGGGTTGGAAGATATCATATTATCTTATCATAGGTTATATAGTTGCATGTATTTCTAGACTTCACATATGCTACATTCGGTCCAAGAACTGACTAAACCTTAGCTCTGATACCACTAAATGTAACACCCCTAACCCGTATCCATCGCCAGAACAAGGTTTTGGAGCATTACTCGGATTTACATATCATTTAGCAAAATTTTCCATTAAATACTTACCGATTCAATGCATCCTATAGATAAATATATTATCATTCAATCAATAGTTTGGCACTTGTCTTAGCATCAATCAACATTGTTAGTATACTTACGCATATTTTATATAAACTCAATATTGATATACTTATTTTCTCAACACTTCACACTTGAGTTTAATAATTGTCTCCACCTACATAATTTCCTTGTATCAATAAATCAAAGATAATCATATATGTGCATGTCATGAAATATATCATTCTCTTACCGTTTAAAATCATTTATTTCATTATATTAAAATTTCATGTACCATAATTTCCATATATTTCACGTATATTTATTCCGATAATAATTCATATCAAACTTAACATAAATCAAATTCTATATGCACATACTTTCCACACCATGTGTCCATATAACATGTACAAATCATTATATATATACTTCAAGCATATATGGTAATAATTCATGTCGTATTCATATTGTTTCATATTATACGGATGTACTAATACTTCACATTCAATCCAATATAACATACAATTTAACATATTTTCATGCTCAATTATGATACACAAATTTACCTGACAAAATTACAAAAAAAAACCAGATTAAGGGCATTTTGGTAATTTTTCATTTTCCCCAATTTTCATCCGATCTTGATCTAAATTGATAATTCCATTCAATTTATTAATTTAGACAATAAGTCAATTCATTTCCTTCAAACTGGTCATTTTTTATATCCTTACAAAATTGCCCCTAAAATTTTACTTTTATTTAATTCAGTCTCTAAGCCTAAAACATACAAATTAGCCATGCTAGCTGAATATTCATACATATTCTCCTCCTCCTCCTCTCCATTCCTCATCCTTAATTTATATAACATGCTACAAGTAACATTATCAATACTTTCACTATTCACTTATACGTATATTCAAAACTGTCCATTTGTATCATAGTCACTAAATTATTTATATCTTGAGCTACAGACCTAAAAATTAATATCGGATAATTTTCCCTAAACTATACTTACATATATTCTTACCATAAAATTTTTATAATTTTTGGCTTAGCCAATAAGTACAGTTTATTCTTTAAAGTCACTTCTATTCTGCTGTCTGACACTTCTGACCCTTCTTTACTAAAAATTAATTATCTCCTAGTACAGGATTCAAATGATGTTCTCGTTTATTTCTATTGAAAATAGACTCATTTAGAATTCTAAACATATAAATTTAAGCCAATAATTATTTTTATCCAATTTTTTATGATTTTCCAAAGTCAGAACAGGAGAACCCAAAATCATTCTGACATTGTCTCACAAAATTTATCATATTTCATGATTTACAATTCCATTGCTTACACCGTTTCTTCTATAAGAAACTAGACTCAATAAGATTTAATTTCATATTCAACCTCTAATTCAACTTCCACAATTTTTGGTGATTTTTCAAAGTTAGCCTACTGCTACTGTCCAAAACTATTTTAGTGCAAGATATTATTTATCATGTTTATAACACCCTTATTCCCTTTCTCTACAATATTTCCCATCACTTTCTCCTATTTCCCTTCACTAACTCATCAAGATCATAGAACCTTATATAAGAAGACTCTACTATAACATTATTTCCATGTTTTTTCAATAATAACAAACCTAAAAATATATTGAAATATTGATGTACTTACCTTGTTCTATTGATTCTAATCTTTAATTTGATTTTCTCTCTCCTCCAGCTTCTATTCCTTGAATCCAATTTGATATTATAACTCTCCATAGTCTCCTTAACATTTTTCTCCATTGGTAGCTATGGAAATTCTTTTGATTTCTAAGTGAAAATAGTGAATTTTTTGTAGAAGGACTAAATTGTAAAGAATGAAAAGTTTCTTTCTTCTCTTCTCTTCTTCCTAACATGAATGCACGGAAAATGGATGAGAATTTTATTATCTTTCTTTCTTTATATATACTAATAAAATAATAAAATAATAATAAAATATCATATAAAAAATCAAATTAAAATATTAATAACTAATATTTAATTAATTAATTAATCAAAAATATCTCCAACATCATCATTACTTTCTAGATTTCTCTCTCGTTCAATGACGATTTTGCCCTTTGTAATCTTTTAAAATTCTATTATTGAATCATCACTTAATTTTGGTAAAATTACAATTTAGTCCCTCATAATTCTTCACCTATTCAATTTGGTCCTAAATCATCAATTTTTCTTTGGTTTCTAGATCCTTCCACCCTTAAAATATTTGCACTATTAGCTCTTCAAATTTTTCATATTTACACTTTAATCCCTCAAATTTTAAGTATTTACTCTTAGGCCACAAAACTTTTCTCACTTCTACAATTTAGTCCTTTCTTGAATCAATATGTCATAATATACTTCCGAGTGACATAACTCAATTTTCCTTTTCTTGTCACTTTATTTCCTTATTTTACTATATTAAGAGTAATATCTTACTGTATAAATTTTCGGGGTGTTACAGGGTGACTCAAAGTAAACTCATAATATGTTTATTGTATGATTTATGAATGCATGGTAATTGCATTTATTGATGGCATGAAATTACATGAAATGCATCATTGATAATGATTCATTGAAAAATGTCTCGGTTGAGGTTAAAAAGGGAATTCGATGGATAAACCATGATTTACATGTGACTTGAGATCCTGCATGTGTTGCAGAAAGGATTTAGCCCGGACGGGTAATCCGTAGATCTCAAATATAGAAAGGATCTAGCCCGGACGGGTGTTCCTTGAGTGATCAAGCCTCCCGAAGAATATATGTGCATTGAGGATTTAGCCTGGACGGGTAATCTGATTAGGTCTGAATTTAGCCTAGACTGGCATTTCAGATCCGAACTCAGTAAGGGTGTTTGTCGCAATAAGGGATTTAGCCTGGACTGGTAATCCCGACATCACCTTATGAGTTTACGATACAGGGGATTTAGCCTGGAATGGTAATCCCGCCATAAGATGTGAGGTTCACGGGAGTGCATACATGAAATGATCATTCTTATGAATTGATGGTAAATGGATAATCCATCGGAATTTCCTAGAAACTCAACAGGATTAATATGATGTATATCAATGAAATGATAAATGATGAGCTCTTCTAAGACAAATTTACATGGTGCATTGTCATGAGACTAATTTGATGATTGAGTGCATGTGATAGGGATTTATCCTATACTTGGAATGTATGACTAAGTGTGCCCATGAGAAATAATAACTTTTATATTGAGCTCCATTGTGAAAAATGAGTAAGGGATCCATGAAATGGTAAGTTCATGATAGTTGGAAATGATCTTATGATAGTGATCATTATATTGTACCAAAACATATTTGGACAGCAGCATTGGTCTGAATTTGAAAATCCACTAAAAATAGTGGAAATTGATTTATAAGCTTAATAAAATATTAATTAAATCTTAATGAGTCTAGTTTCACATAAAGGAAACGGTGAAAGTAAAAGAATTTTGTATCATGAGATATTTGAATTCTTGTGAGACAGAGTTCAGAGTGATTCCAGACTCCCCTGTCTCAAATTTGGAAAATCCCTGAACATTATATAAAAATAATTATGAGTTAAAATTCATATGAATGAAATCCTTAATGAGCCTACTTTCAGTAGAAAGAGACGGGAACATTATATGAGTCTCGTACTAGGAGATATAAAAATTTTAGTGAAGAAAGGTCAAAGCTGTCAAATAGCAAAATGGGGGAGATTTTGAATAATAAACTGTACTTATTGGCTAGACCAAAAATTCTGAAAATTTTATGATAAGAAGAGATATATTCTAGTTTCTGGAAAAATTAACGGATCTTAATTCAGAGTTTGGTAGCTTCGTATATAAATATTTTAATGACTGTGACTCGGGAAAAACAGCTTAGCTGGAATTTGACTAAATAGAAAGAATATGAAATATAGCCCGTTATCGCATTGCTTATCATTTTCATGCGAGCTTACTAAGCGTAAAGCTTACTCCCTCCTTTCCGTTTCTTTTAGTTTTGTCAGGTCAGCTCGGGGTTGAAGATCATCGGAGGTAGCATCTCGAATTACCAAATACGGAATATTACTTTTATGAAAGAATTATTTTAAGGTATCGAGTGAAAAATATAATGTGATTTATCGTAAAACATAAAAGCAAATTATGGTGATAATACGCAATAATAAGTGCGACAGTGTCAATAACAATGATATGAGCGATTATAAAAAGATGAAAGCAAGGCTAAAAATATAAAACACAAGCATAAGGTAAATGAAATGATCGAATACATAAGTAAATAACTAAATAAATAAACATGGCAAAATAAAAATGACAATAATAACGAAAATGATAAAAATAACAATACAGATAATAATAGTACAAAACGATAATAATACATATGGTATTAAGCATGATAATAATAGTAATAACGTAAATATGAAACGGTAGGGAACATACGTATGTGAAGCATATAATATTAAAACATATACAATTTTTATTGAAAACAGCAATAAATAAATAAATAAACTAATAATAATGATATATAGATATATGCATACATGTATTAAGATACATACATAATAATATATATACGTAGTATAAAAATACACCATTTAAAAGATATATATGCGTGGTATCTAAGAATATATATATTGAAATATTTACATAACATATATATATTAGAAGCAATAATAATGTTAAAAATCAACTATAAATAATATATATAAATATATATACACATTCAATAAAGATATATACATAAAGCACATGGTAATAATGATAATAAGAGTAGTAAAGATATGTACATGAACTAGGATAAAAACATGTAACTAATAATACTAACAATATATACAAACTATGTATAAAAGCATATATGATACATATATATTAGCAATGATAATAATGTAAAAGAAAAACAATTATTGACAATATTACATAAATGTATATATATATGATAATATTAAAAGCACATACGTAATATATACATACTATATATATAAATATATGTGTAATATATTAAAATATAGACATGATATACATAAACAAATATATATATGTATGAAAAAAAAACAAATATACGTAATATAATATTAATATATGCGTAATATGGAAAATAATGTATATATATTGAAGGAATACATGTGTGACATGCAAAGGCATTAATAAACAATAATATTAAGCTATTAATAATACTTTATAACATATATATGTAAGTATTAAATAAAAATGAGATGTTAATAAATAAACATATAACAGTAATAAAATATAATGGCATTAATAATATTAAAATAAAAAATAAAATAAAATAGGGACGAAATTGAATTGAAAATGGAACTTTTGGGGCAAATCGAGATGGGACGAAATTGCAACACGCGAGAAGGCGCAGGGGCCATATGGGGCAATGTTCCAACACCCAAAACAACACCGTTCAGATGTCTGACCCTCAAATGGCCCGAGGTCCGAATTGAAGCAAAATTAAAGTTAAAAGGCAGATTTAAGAAATGGACGAAAATTGGATTAAAACATAGCAGAAATGGGAAGGGACTACGCGAGCAATTATCCCAGATGGTAGAAACACGCGGATCCTCAGGCATCGGGTCGGGTCTCGCACGGGTCACGTGAAACGGCGTCGTTTTGGCTCTGTGAGTTGAGGCCCAAAACGGCGCCGTATTATGTCCTTATATAAACCCAAATTTTTTTTTAAATCATTCATTCTTTTGCTGTTTCAGAAAAAAAAATGGGAGAGTTCTCCTTTTCTCTCTGGGAAAACCCCAAATTCCGGCCAGAAGGGCCACCACGCACCACTGCCGTCACCAATCCGTCACCGTCGGCCACCGCACTCCGAAGGTATATTTTTTTTACCCTTTTTTTTGCGTTTTAAATGAGTATTTGATCTTCTTCTTTTTTTATATTTGATGCATGTATGAATATAAGAGTGAATAAATTCGTAGATGAAACGAAAACGGAGAAAATAAAATCACCTTAGTCTCGCGATAATGACTTTGGTATTTGGTTGCTGGATTTAGTGCTAAACTCATGCTTTGATATTATTGAGACCACTGCTTTGTGTTTAAGTTTATTGATGTTAAAAAAGTTTTTTTTTCCTAAAAAAAGTTTATTTATGCTTGGCTTTTTATAGACTTTACAACTTGCTTCTCAATTAATCACTCTGTTCTTCTTGCAGGTACACGAGCTGTGGATGTGACAATGGCGGTGCTGCAGGCATTGGCTGGTCAAAGGTCCCTAGGTGCGGTGCACCTAGGGTTTGTTTATTATTTTTCTGATTTTGGGTAGTGGGCTAACTGGGCTAGGGTTAGGCATTGGGTATTGATTGGGTTTTGGGGGTTATTTGGGCCTGTTTTAGGTTGGGCTTTAATTGGGTTAGTTAGGCCTGTAAATTGGACTTGTACAACTATTTTTAGAGAATAATTTGCGCATTTTTATAATGTTTAAAAGCTATAACATATTTTATATTATTTTTAATAATGACTAAATTAAAAAATAATATATCCATATTGTGTTTTTGCTTTTTTTCCATGTTAATAATTATTATATGTAAATTTTGACACGTATATTTGAACCATTTGTATGTTAGGTTGTGTATTAATTATTCCACATTGTTTCCATATAATTTCTTAATTTATCTCATATTTGCATAATTTGTTATATTCATTTAATTTTAACTCCAGAATCATTTTTGGAGAACTTAAAAAGGTCTAGATATTAAAAACAACCCCTAAGCTGTTATAGCTTATTTGAATAAGTTCTAGTAGTTTTCTTTTGACCTAAACAAGCCACATTATTTATTACATATTTATAAAGGACCTTAGTTTTAATTAATTGGCATTGTTTAGTTATAGTAAATTTAAATTGACAAAATTACATGAAAATTATTCGTCCAGTCGGACAAACACACAAGTAATTTTTTTTTTTAATATGATACATTTAATGGTAGACATTCATATGGAATTTCCTACAATCAATAGATTTATGATAAAATATATTTTTTTTACTTGTGCTCATCCAATTGAAAAAAATGATTTACAGTAATTTTGTCAATTTAAAGTTCACGCAAACTAATTAAAACTAAAGGTTTCTATAAGTGAATTAAAGAATAGGGATTTATATAAGTGAAAAGAAAGTATAAGGACTAAATTAAATAAGCTATTAAACTTTATGGACCCGTCTAATATATAAACCATATAATTCGACTCTCTTTTTCCGTCAGTTCTGCTTAATTTTGACAATGATTTTTTTTTTTAATTTTGCAAAAAAAAAAGACTTAATTACCCCCAGCCCATCAAGAAATGTCATAGCTTAGTTGTCACAAAATTAAAGCCTCTAATTCTTGCCTCTCATTGAACGGGATTGCTTTAATAGTATAGTACAGATTATTACATTTGGATTAATGCCAAATATATATTGATGTTTGAATTAAAAAAGTCATACTCTTATACCCATGTTCAAATATAACTTTTAACACATATTGAATACAAATGCTTTAATAAGAAATAAATTAAAAAATGTAGGCTACGTATTCCCACAATAAACTAAATGCCGGGTACTCGCCCAACCATGAATAATTAGTATATTAACAGTATTACGAGATAAAGAGACAAAAGAGTATAAAAAATGTGCAAAAATACACAGACTCATTTGAGTATTAAATCAAATGATAACTCTAACATCACTACCCAAGTACTCTGCACAATTATGTTGGCAAGAGACCATATTTGGACATAAATTCAAGCTATCATCCTACACAGCTTATTTTTCCTTACGACTAATTACGACATAAAGATTCTAGGCGGCTAGACATGAATAAAGCCTTCGCCATTGCCCCAAATGTACAAAAGAGAGCAGAATTAAGTTCCTACTATTTTGGAATTCCATATACCAAGTAGCTTCACCGAATTTACTTTCTATAGTAAAAAATAAGACTTCAATTTGAAACTTTCTCAACACCTGCTTCTGCATAATAAGCTCCAACAACACAGAACTAAGAAAGGTATTCCTCACTACACAATGCAAGCCTGTAGTACAAGAACATCAGAACTGATTCAGTAAATTCTCGATTATTGAACATCGTCAATATTGACTATATGAATGCCATTAGTGCTTCATCAAACAACAGCAGACCTACTACCATGTTAGGTTTGATAAAACTCCTAGGAAATTTAGTTCAGCCATACAAGATGAACACCTATTTATACTTATGTTGCTCAAACTAGTTAGTTTCTTCCAAGATTTCCATGAATTCAGAAGATCCTTCGATATCCTATACCTAAGTCCATATATGCGTTAGACATGGGTAGATCACAAAAATGAACTGTTGGAACAACAAAGAATCATGCATCATCAAGGTCATTAACCTGATGCTAACATAAATCAAATTAGCTCCATAAGCATAACAAGTCAAATGTTGATTCCTAGATTTCAAATGAAAAGATACATTGCTGTGTTGCCTTCAGGATAAGTCAAACAGAGAAATGGTGACTTTTCCTTAGAGACTGAATCAAGTGGCAAGTTACTTTTAGTTAAAGAAAAGCCATAGACAAGCAACTAAAGGCAAATCAACTTATGCACGTGCATGCTGTCAAGCAAATAAAATTTACTAAAGACCAAAACTGAATACCTATTCAGTGAAAACACTCATGAGATCATTTGGAGGAAATTGTTGTAGCATTGGGATTCCCACTTTTGCATTATCCCCAAACTCCATACTAGGCTCCTGCTTCACTCTGGTACCAATGTTCTCACTAAAAACCTTTCCATGGCTAGAGCTGCTCAAATGTGATTGAAATTCATCAACAGCAAACTTGGCTGGAAGGCAAGTTCCTTTATTAATATATCCAAGATTATTAAAAGGTTCTTGATTGAGCAAATCCCCAGACTTAGTAGAACCATAAGGATCCGGGATATTACTCGTGCTATGGACAAATCCTGGCAAACGCCTGGATGCTTTAAATGTTATGCTTGAGGTTTGAACTTGCTGACTGGCACAATTGTCAGCATATACCGAGCAAGATGAAACAGATGGAGAAACAGAAGCAGGGGGTATGTAACCACTAAGAACGCCTGTAGTTTGGAGATTCACATCTGATACTTGCCCAATATTCAATGAAGGACAATTTGATTGAGATGAAAGAAAATTGTAATCAATAACAGCAGTCCTGCTATAGCTGCCATTTTGGGTCACAGAAACGGGACTATTTCCTGCCTGAAAACTAGCAGATGACTGAGAGGGTACAACATGGCAAGAAGGCTGCACATTGATTGAGCGGCGCAGCTCAGAAACAGTAGATCGCTGCTGTGGTTTCTGGAGTTGTTGCTGTTGTTGCAACAAATCAATAAGCATATTACCATTCTGAGTACTTAACCCTCCACTATTACTGGGTCCTGCCGTATCAATGTTATTAGAGGGCCATGATCTGAACCCTGAAGCAACATCTTCAACAGGTGCAAAGGATTGTGAGAAGTGTTTGGAGCTACTGGATTCACTTTTTACTAAATGTTGAATAAATGCAACTCCATGATCAACTTGAATACACTTGGGCCCATGAGGGGTTGCTTGAAGAAGTGCTGACTGGTCCATAGCCACAACTAAATTGCCAGCAGGTCGACCTAAGAGTTCAGCATGGAGAGCTGCTAAGGTTTGTGGAGGAATTTGTCCAGATGCAGCCAATGGTTGGATGTTAAAACTTCCGAGTGAACCAATTTTAACATTTGCTTCTACTGGCCCACAAAGTGGATTAGCAATACCACCTTGTTGAGCCACTCCACTTATTCGTTTCAAGTATAGTCTGAATTTCTGCATATGAGATTACAGTATCTTATGTAAACTTAGTTTTTAACAAGCACAAAGAAGGAGCTATACTATCAAAAGAATGTAAATAAAGGCTTCAAGCTCCTGAACAGGTTATATGTTCAGTTTCAGCATGAGCAGCTGACAGGTGGTCCTGCACTGCTGACAAGGACATATCACAATCATTAATCAAAACTGACTAGCAAAATCAAGGTGAAAGTACCTGCTAGCTCTCTCTATTACAAGACTAGTTCAAATTAGTCCCTCTATCATTAAATGGATCAATTTAGTCCCTATACTAGTAAAAAGACTCAAATAAAGCAAAATTTTAATAGAATTAAGCTCACTGTTGAAAGTGACATGGATATTTTTTTTTTCTTTTTGAAAGATGATGATGTGAGACTTTATTTTGCAAAATAAGGCACATGGACACCACGCCATTTAGCAAATGAAAGGGGCTTTAAAAAAATTTGTTCAAACTTTTGTCTATACACAGTTCAACACCAAACAAAAGATTTTGTTTGCAAGACCATAAAAGCTTTAAAAATATTTTGGTAGAAAATCACAAACCATTCACACTTTTTTTCTTTCCCAACTGTAAAATTTGGCCTTATTTGAATCTTTTTTACTAATACAGATACTAAATTGCCCATTTAATAGTAGAGGGATGAATTTGAACCAGTCCCCATAATAAAGGTACTTTCACTGCAAAACAAAGTACAAAATATTATCAATGCTACAAGCATCATCGGCCGATATAATTTTTATATGCAAATGATGTAAATAATAATAATAATTATAACAACAATAATAATACAAGCTTCTTCACCATTGTGGTTCTTTGTTCTTTTAAACTCCATTATGAGACCCACTTTCAATCAGACAGATTTAAATTGACAACACTAATCCTCTTCAGAGAATTCTTTCACAACTTCATCAGATGTCAACCACTTAAGATTATTTTAAATAGAGTTAATTATGACTCATTTCACAATAGCTTTACATCGAAATCTCCCCATAGATATCCACCCAATAAAATATTATATTGGCAAGCAAAAAATTTATAAAAATTCAGTCTCTAAGGAAGGGGTTAAAATGTTTAGCTGTATGTAAAATAAAGTCTTGAGTATAGTTGAGGTCTAATACAAGTTTTTCAATCCATAACTTGCATGAAAGTTGGATGAGGAGCTATAGACTTTACTAAATCAGAAAGCAGAGTAAAATCAAAAAGAAGAAACAGACCATATCTTCTCACTATAAAATAAATAAATAACAGAGCATATAAGAATCAGTAAGGCATGATTTGAAATAATAAGAAATGAAATGACATGCCAACATCAAACCATCAAATGTTTGTTATCAGCCAAAATATAGAAGTTCAAATTTAACAGCGAACTTGCAACTAAAACAACAATCAAGTACTTTTAGCTAGTTAACTACACACAAAGCTGAGAGCCAATTACCAAATGTTCAAATATATTTACGATCAGTCCAGATTACTAGTTCAAGAAAAGAAAATACATGTCAGGTTCACATGGTGAAGAACCAAACCTGCAAATGGCTGGCAACATTTTCTCTAGTTAAACCAGGTACATTCATCAGTTCAAGAATTCTCTTGGGAACAGCCTCTGAAATAGCAGCCACAATGTTTTATCCAGCAATAATAAGAAAAGCAATTAGTATTAACATTTTCTATTTCAGAGATTGCACAGAATACAAAAGCCTATCCCTGTCTGAATTCAACATAGTAAGAAAAATAAATAAAAGGATCAACTCGCTAGAAATCTTACTATCAATCCCTAGCTGGTTTACAGCACTGACAAATTGTTGGTGCAGTTCCACTGACCAAACAACACGTGGTTTCTTTGATGTGGATGGATCATCATTGTCAATTTCACCATCATCCCCTTCTTTTGAATTGCTCCTCTTTTTCAGAGGTTTCAATGATGTGTCTGTTGCATCATTGGCGGAAGAACCATATTCAGCATCATCATGCCCTCGTTTATGCTGATCAGTATCATCTAAGCTTCCTGAATGTTCTAGCTCCTTATTCTCATTCCATTTCTTCCTCACAACATGCTGCCATATATTCTTTAATTCTTCCTCACGTATGGGCTTAATCAAATAATCACAAGCCCCATGTCTAATTCCCTTCATAACAGCACGTGTGCTCCCATCAGCCGACATCACTACAACAGATTCATCATGTCAGTAAGCAGAAGAATAATATTTACCAAAAGTCTTCATGGAAAATAAATGAATACTTACTAATTACTGGAAGATCCATTTCAAGCCCAACATGTTCGAGGAGTTTATAACCATCCATATCTGGCATATAAACATCACTTAGTATCACATCAAAACACCCTTTTCTCTCCCGTAAAAGGTTCAGAGCAACTTTGGCTTGGGGGCAAGTAGTAACTGCAAAAAAAAGGAACTTTACTTTTAAAAAGTAATGAAGAAAATTGAACATACATCATAACATTTCACTGTGCTCAAAAATAAGAAACTAATACGAAACCCTAAAACTAATTAAGACTCTTTCTGGTTGTTAGCGAGAATCTACCACATGCTTGTGAATGGTACGCAGCACATGTTAAGAGTTCAACACTTGAACATGTAATTTTAGCTAAATAAAAAGGCTTCATTTCACTTTTAGGAAGTAATTATGTTTAACTTGCCCTGTATTTTAGTGATTCGATAATCTTTAGTCAAATGCAATTTTGTCTTTCCTCGTTTGCTTAAAAGTAACAACGAAAATATACTAAAAACCAAGCTTAATTCAAGATGGCAGTGTTATAAGCAGAAAATGCATGGAAATATATATAAGTGAATCTATAAAATGCAAAATTAAGCACCGTGATAGCGGCAACGGTGAAGCATCTGCTCGAGGATTTTTAAGCAGGTAATGTCATCGTCCACAACTAGAACCCTCAACCCAGCCGGGAACTGATCAGAGATCACAATATCCGCTGCTTTGCATGACGTCAAGCCGCCGTAGCTGGTGGTGGTAGCGTCACTCGTACTCACACTGGACTGTACAACTCTATGCATGGTAGCCATAGTCAGAAAAACACAACTCACTCACACATTTAAAAAGAAACCCTATAATCACAATCCTTCTCTCTTAACGATTCCAATTCACCAAAATAAACCAACGAACTCCACCAAAACGAGAAACAGTAGAAACAGAGAGGAAGAAGAGAAACCCTAGAAATGAGGGGTTAAATTGAAAGGCTTAAACCGGGATCGGACCAACGAGTGAATAAAACAAGGATAAATTGGAATCTATTTTCTTTGATGTTGAAAAATTTTGGTGATCCAAAGTGAGTTGATTTTTCTTTTCTTCTACAGGAGAAGAAATAAGAGAATTGGTATATAACGCGCAAAAAAATAGAGAAGAAAGAATTTGTCCTTATCGGTTAATTTATTTATTTGAGACAGGGCCAGATAATATAAATAAGTAGAAAACACGCCCAAAAAAAAAAAGTTGAAAACGGAGGGAAATAATTGGGGAAGCGAGAGGTGGGGCCCACTTATCCAGCGATTGTCAGTCAGGCACAGTGGGTAGCGTGCAATTTCCGGTCCGCAATCCTTTGGTTTTCTCGACTCGGTCTGGTCTGTGAGGGACGGCTCATGCCACTGCATTAAAATACTCAAGGTTAATTTGATAAAAGGACTGATTTTAAAAATTAATTATGGATTTAGGATGTGTTTTTCCCAAATTTAGGGAATTTGATCAAATTATGGATTTAGGATCGTCTTGCAGGAAGCATTTCTGCTGAAGTGGCAGTCAGAGTCGTATTGACCTTCTACGACCACATTTCTCGATCATTTTTTAACATAAAATTATGTTTTTTTAATTATTTATTTAAATAGGTGGAAACCAGAGCTAGCAATCAGGAGGGTTCGAGCCGCTCGGATCCAATTTACCTTCGACTTAGATTTTTCTAGACCTGGATTAGCTCAAGTTTAGGTTTACCCGGGCAAGGGCTTTTACGGGCTTAGAAAGTTCAATTTTTTTCAAACTGGTTAGATCAAGTCGCACAGGCTTTCAAGAATTAGACCATTTTAAAATTGTTAAATTATAAATATTTTAATTTTGAATATAATAATTCATTTTATTTTTATAAGATGACAATGCAATTTAAGTTCACCTTATAAAATTAAAAATTATATATTTAATAAAGTTATTTTATATAAAATTATTAAAGTGTTTTCTGTATGTAAATTTTATTATTTTATGATATTATATGAATTAATTAAAATATATTTTATTATATTATATTGACAATTAAATAATTTTTTTATCTTTCTTATTAAATCTATAAACTTAATACTCATATTCTAAAATATTTATTCCAAGAGCTAAAAATATATTATACTAAGCCCAAAGCCAAATAATCTATTTATTATTAAATGTGCTTGTGGGTCGGGTCAAGTTTGAGTTGGGCTCATGCAAGGTATCTAGACTAATTTTTCAAGTTCGGACTCAATATAGCCTAAAAAATGAGTTTTTTTCCTCACAATTGGCCTAATTTATGAAAGGTAAACATTGGTCTGACTCACCCCATCCATATTTAATTTTTTTAAATTAATTTTTATTTTAAAATATTTTTTAAAAATATAATACATGCACTAAAAGCCCTTAAATAAAAGTTTTCTATCACATTAAAAATATACTAAAAAGTATTAATATTAAAAACATTACCATAAATATAATAAAATTTGTATTATATTAAAAACACAAATAAATGTAATAAATATTGTATTGTCTTAAATATAATTTTAAAATTTTATATTTTGGGTTGGGTTATTTAGTTGCTAAGTTTTTTTTGAGATTTTGAGTAATGAATTTAATTGTTATTGGGTTAGTAATTTAATATAAATATAAATATATAATTATTATTTAATACATATAATTAATTATAATACTTTTTATAACATAATATATTTAGGCAAGGCCGGGCTCGGGCAAAAAAAAATCTTGCCCAAGACCTGATCGATATAGAAAACGGACCTTAAATTTTACCCAAACCCATTTTTTGAGCCCTTTATTTTTGTTCAAACCCTCTCATTTTTCAGGCAGGCCTTCGGGCCCAAGCAGGTGGTCCGGCCCAAGAGCAAGTTTACTTATTATTGTCCAAACTCAAAATAAACTAATTATAGCCCAAATCTTAAGTCCAAAATAAAAAATAATAATAATAAAACTGTAATGACCTGAAAGTCAGTGTTACCGGAAACGGTGGTTGTGGAACCCTACTAAACAAGTTTAGTATGAAATTTAATTAAAGTTTGGTATTTTAATTTTGCTAATTGGATAGTTAATTAAGGTAAAAGTGTATCAAATAGTTAATTAAGGTAAAAGTGTATCAACCCTAAAATCAATGATATCGGAAAATAAGGTATTGGAACTTTGTTTTTATAAACCAAGCCCAAAATTATTTTTACTAAATACTTATAGAATTACTATGTAGATGAATTGAATTTTGGATAAATAACTTTGTCGAATTAATAATTAATTGTAATAAAAAATTAAATAATAAAAGTAATAAAAATTAATCGTTATAAATTTTTATTTGTTAAAAGGGTTAAATAATAATTAAACCAAACGTTAATGTGGCAATCAGGGCATTATTCATTATAGTTGACGATTGGTGACATATACGTGTGTGAAACCATTTAAATTATATTATATTTAAAATTTATAATAATAAAAACATGTGTCATAAAACAAATTTAAAAAAAAAATCACTCAAATTCCATTCTCATCTTTTTCTTGGCCGAACTTAGGAGGAAGAAAAGAGAATTGAGTTTCAATCTTTCATCCTTTGCATGGTAAGCATTTTTAGTCTGTTTTCCGTAAATTTTATTTTTTTGAGATCGTGGTAGCTCGATTTAGTTAACTTGTGCATTATTCCCTAAAACTGTTAAAGTTTCAAAATGTTTCCATTAAAGTTTCAAAGTTTCAAATTGTGAAAATTGTTAGTTTTGAATATAAGGACTAAAGTGTAAATATTTCAGAATTTGTATGAAATTTCTGTAATTATAGATAATATAGAGCTGTAGAAGGATGAAATTGAGATCAATTTTGAAACCGAAGCGAAAATTCAAAAGTTATAGCAATTTTGGTTCTAAGGACTAAATTGAATAAAATGTAAAACTTTAAGGGACATCCAAAAGATGAAATTGAATTGATACATGCTTAACATAGGCTGTTATAAGGTATTTGGAATTGATAAATTGAAATGAATTATTATTTAGATCGAGAATTGAATCAATAGAAGGATAATCGCAGAAAAGGAAAAATTGCAGATTAGTCATCGACATCTAGCTAGTAGTTGTTTTGTCTGAAAAGTTCATGTGAAATACACTATGCAAATTTTATGATATGTTTTATTATATTTAATGTTTATTAGTTAGATTAATTATAACTTTGATGATAATAACTTATAAAGGACTAAATCATAAATTATGAATTGTATGGCAAGTACAAATAGGTACATGGATGTTAGCTTAAATTGATTATATGTTTAATATTAGTAGATTATATGCTAGAATTATATAAGTTTGGAATGGAAATGTGGCATAAATAATTTGTACCTTACTGAGTTGGGTGAGTTGGAATGATTATGCAAATGAGAATGTTGTAAGTTAGTGTAACACCCCATGCCTAACCCGTCCATTGGATCCGGGTATGGAGCGTCACAAGCAGACCTATACTTAATTTTTCTAACTTAGTTGTTATAAAACAATTTAAAAATAAAACTATCTAATAATGAAATTAAAAATAGCAATCCTTGCAATAAAATGCCTTAAGCCACTAAATGCTTGGCTCCTCACTGTTCTAGCTTCTAACCAGACTATCTGTTTACAAGGAATTTCTTAAAACTTAGATAAGAATTATCTATCCTAAAAAATCCAGATCCTAGATATATTATCTGGCTTCGTTAAAATAGTCCCTAAGGCGAAGTGTAACATCCCCAAAATTTCTAGAATCTTGAATAGTGATAGATAAATAATAGACTAGTTAGAATATGAAAAAGTCATAAATTGGAAATTTACAGATATAGGAGACAGAAGTAGAAGGTATTTGGAAAAATATAAATATTAAGATAAATTAATTCAAGGTACCGATTAAATTGTAAGAGAATGGAAAGTATTGGGACAAAGTGAAAAAAATTAGGCGTTGAAAGGATTAAATTAAATTGATGAAAAAGGAAGATGGACTAAAGGTAAAAATATACCAAAAGGAAACATGACAAATGAGTGGTATTATAGAAAAAGTGAAAGAGTAAAATGGTAATTAATTGAGAAGATAATTATGAAAAAAAGTAATAGCTTAATTGAAATTAAATGATGCTGGAAAGGCAAAATGGTAAATAACATAAAAGAGATATTTTAATAGAAAAGACTAGAGAAATGGAGGAAGGAAGAGATGGGAAGTGGCTATAAATAAGCATCAACCATTTGTGTTTCACATCACCGCCATCTTCTAGTATTCCCATGTTTTACTTTTCTTTTAACTTAGTTCTTCTCACCAAATAGAAGCCCATTAAACTAGTTTCTTCCAAATTTCTCCAAGATTAGTGAGTGAAATCAATAAAGGAGTCTAGTAACTATCTAAATGTTATAAGAAATGTATTCATGAATGCTTTGGATGAGAGAGAAAATGAGGATTAATAGAGAATACAAACAATTGAGATAAGAATTATAAACTTCTCTTAAAATACATGTTAGTTTTGGTTTAAAAACATAGATTATGATATTTTAGAATGATTTTAATGTGAAAATATTGTGTATTTTAATATGGAAAAATGAAGAAAAAAATGAAGGAAGTTGAGAACAAATAGATAAATAAAGCAAGAAAGTGGACAAAAGGAGAAGGAGAATGAATAAAGTTTAATTTCAAGTTTTGAATTGTAAGTATAACTAGAACCTTACTTGTTTTGATTATTTAGCTAATTGTTAGGATGAATATAATTTTATATGATATTTAATTACAAGTTAGGATGAATATAATTTAAGATGATATTTAATTACAAGTTCATATATTAAATAAGTGAAGAATAATGCATGATAATGATTAAGTATAATAAATAATAAATGGATTGTGTTTATTAATTAATATGTGATAGATAAAATGAAAGAAAAGTGAGAAATAAATAATAAATTAAATAGAAAGATTAAATTGTAAAAGATGACAAAGTTGATAGAATCATAATTATTATAAGTATATATATGTGTAAAGTAAAATAACTGTACATATATGAGTAATGTGATAAATGGTATGGTGAAGTCATGAAAGTGTAGAATAAAAAAAACAAGGATTAGTATGTTACAAGTGTAAAATAATATGAAAAAAGAATTAATAAGGATTAGTGATGAATTATGGAAATTATATTAATTGGTGAAATATGTTAAATGTATTAAAAAAATTGTAAATTCTATTTGTAGATTTGATGCCTCAGGGACAAAATTTAGAAATAAGTAAAAATGACATGTGAGTGTGATAATAAGGTATTGTGGTGGAATGTGAAAATTAAATAGATAAATGAAATATGTTATATTCAAAAATTATAAGGTTTCTTAACTTACTTTAAAGTTTTGTTAAGGATTTCCAAGGATTTAATAAATTTTCGTGACAATAGTCATAAAAATTCCAAAAATTTTGATACTATGAATTGAGTAGTTTTGTATAGTTTAAAGGTTGAAAATTAATCGTAGATGAATAATTAGACGAACAGAATTAGTTTTAGGTAAAAATATTAAGTATAGAGAAAGATATTTGAGCTTCAAGTTTGTCAGTCGAAATTTCAATTTCATGAGGAATATAACTTAGACTTGCATTTTTGGTTGGTTTAAGTGAGTCTTGGCTGAATATTGATTGCATAAATTGTGTGGTTATTATGTGTGAAGCGCCGAAACCATTAGAACCTTCTTCCAGCAAGGTGATAAGTCTTGGACAGAGTTATATTTTAGGCCTCTAAATGGAATTAATTGTTTGTAATTAAGTAAATTTGTAACGCCCTGTACCCGAGACCGTTGCCGGAGTCGGACACGAGGGGTTCACAGACTAAATTCGCTTACTATCGCAGTCCATTTTAAAAATTTCCAGACAGCTGGCTAACTGTGTCGCTGTCACCTTAAAAATCATATCTTGAGTTTCACAACTCGAAAATCAGTTTCGTGATTTTTCCCTGAAACTAGACTCATATGTCCATCTACATATTGTTTTATAGAATTTTTGGTTGGGCCAATTAGTACAGTTTATTAGTTAAAGTCTCCCCTATTACAGGGTGTGACTACACTGACCTTCATGCATTACAATTTAGATATCTCCCTGTACAGGGCTTCAATACTGATGCCGTTTGTTTCTATAGAAACTAGACTCAGATAGGAATCTATAAATATATGGCATGACTCCTAATTATCTCTGGTTAATTTATAATGAATTTCCAAAGTCGGAACAGGGAATCCAGAAACTATTCTGGCCCTGTTTCACGAAAACCTAATTATCTCTTAACATACCACTCATATGACCGTTTCGTTTCTTCCATATGAAAGTGGATTCATCAAGGTTCATTTAAATAATTTATTAACTATTTAATTCCATTCCTACTATTTTTAGTGATTTTTCAAATTTACATCACTGCTGCTGTCAGCATCTGCCTTTAAGGTAGACTTTACCTATTTCATAGTTTCCATGATTCAACTAGCCCTTTTAGCATAAATAGCACAAATTATGATAGTGATTAACCATTCCCATGGCCAATCCTTGTTAAGCATATCCACACCTCTCAATAACCATATCCATACCAAATGATTATAACATTATGCTCAAACATATATAAGCCATTTTCGCATGGCTATCCAAAATTATACAAAACCGAAGGGTACATGACCAACAACAAAAGGGTAGTCCTATACATGCCATTTTCAGAGTTCAACCAAAAGTGTACCAAAAGGGTTTTGATAGTGTGGGCGACTTCGACTTCAATAATCCCGAGTCCGATAGTTGACGAACCAAAATCTATAAAACAGAGATTCAAAGAACGGAGTAAGCATTTAATGCTTAGTAAGTTTTAAGCAAAACAAAGTGTTCTCAATCACTATCATTGGTCATTCATTTCAACTGTTCGATGAAGTTAATCTAGAGCTTCATCTCGATCTATAATATCATTAAACGCAACACTTGGCTGCCACATATATACTTTCGAATAATAATGACCTAGATGGTCAAATATTTCCAAAGCACATTCCTCATCGATTTTCAACTTTCAATAATCCTTTCCACTTGTTCATAATCACATCCATACTTTTAAGTATTTCAACATGACAAGTACTAAATTACCATAGGCACATAAAGAACCAACATATTCCTTATCACATATATGTAAGCTTACAAATCATAATCCTTACCTTGTACTGGCACATCTAGCTCAACCCAACCCATACTCAGATCATAAGGCTTTTGGGCAGAATATGCACTAATACATAAGAATATTTCATCGCATACTTTATTATACAAACATACCAATACCAATTAGATCATTCTCACATTTGGAGTTATAATATTAATCACATTTACCTACCTCTTTGATACTGATAATTCACCTCGAAATCACTCCACCGATGAGTAAGTAATACGTACCTGAACATCTTGAATACATAATACTTATTTGATGGTAACTTAATGCAGATACTCAATATCAAAGTCTTACTTGAATCCTAGCATTTAGCCGTCGGGTCTTTAAAGCTCGGATATAGTACGAGCACGAAGCCTACGGACATTAATCAGGATAATATTCTCGCATAAAGCCTGCGGGGTTTTAACCCGGATATAGTACTGACACAATTGCCCTTCGGGACTTATCACATTTATACACTTCCACATCCATCACATTGGCCATTCGGCCTTATCACATATATACACTTTCACATTCATCACATTGGCCATTCGGCCTTATCACATATATACACTTTCACATTCATCACATTGGCCATTCGGCCTTATCTCATATATGCATGTTCACATTCATCACATTGGCCATTCGGCCTTATCACACATACACATGTTCACATTCATCACATTGGCCATTCGGCCTTATCACATATATGCATGTTCACATTCATCACATTGGCCATTCGGCCTTATCTCATATATGCATGTTCACATTCATCACATTGGCCATTCGGCCTTATCACACATACACATGTTCACATTCATCACATTGGCCATTCGGCCTTATCACATATATATACACTTTCACATTCATCACATTGGCCATTCAGCCTTATCACATATATACACTTTCACATTCATCACATCGGCCATTAGGCCTTATCACATATATATACACTTTCACATTCATCACATCGGCCATTAGGCCTTATCACATATATACACTTTCACATTCATCACATCGGCTATTAGGCCTTATCACATATATACACTTTCACATTTATTCAAATATACTTCACATACCACATATACTATCATGTACAGACTTGGTCTTGGCCGAATCTACATCCATCACTTTCCAATGAATAATTCAATTTTACGCCATACTATCATTTCATATTCGAATACTCATAAGCTTACAATATCACGATTTAGAATTCAAGTATGGGTTTAATCAATAGCTTATGAGCAACTAAAACAAGTTTTATCCATGTTTACAACAAAATCACATATTCACTACGAGCTGTTTTCCTGAGCAATGGTCACTAAATTATTTATAACCGGAGCTACAAAACTCCAAATCACTTGCCGTTAATTTTTCCTGAATATAGACTCGTATATCTTCCATCCATAAAATTTCCAGAATTTTTGGTTTGGCCAATCAATACCAGATTTTTCTTAAAGTTTCTCCTGTTTCACTGTTTGACTAATCTGACCACTCTTCACTACGAATCAAATTTCTCATTTTAAAGAATTCAAAATGTGTTGTATTTGATTTCATTTGAAACTAGACTCATTAAGGAGTCTAAGCATATAAATTTTATCTTATAACCATTTTTGTACAATTTATAATGATTTTCTAAAAACAGAACAGGGGATTTCGGAGTCATTCTGACACCGTCTCACACAACTTTAAATATCTCTTTATAGGAAATTTCTTTGCTCACAAGGTCTCTTTTATAAGAAACTAGACTAATTAAGCCTTGATTAAATATTTTATTCAGCCTATAATTCCACACCAACAATTTATAGTGATTTTCTAAAATCACGTTACTGCTGCTGTCCAAAGCAAATTATTACAATTTGCTCTTAAATTTCCAAGTCCAAACACATATGAACTTACCATTTGAGTTTAAGACATATCATGGCCACATCATATCTTATTAAATCAACTCATTATGCCCTGTTATGATTGAATTTACTCAACGTTTAATCACTTAAAACTTACCTCGGATGTTGTCGAACGATTTCGGCGTCTATTCGATCACTTTTTTCCTTTCCTTTATCCAACTTTGGTCCTCTAAGCTCTTGAGCTTAATCTAGATACAAGTATGGCCAAACCTCCTCCTAATCCTCTTCCAAACCAAACATGAAGCAATAACTCCTTCCTTCTTCCTTAGAATTTTCGGCCAAAAGAAATGAAAGAGGATGAACAAATTTTTTTTCTTTTCTTCACTCACGGCAATGGGGGGGGACAATCACACACATCCTTTCTTTTCTTTTTTTTGTTTCTCATCCTACTAACACTAATATTTTATTTCCCATGCCCTTTATTTTATTAATCCTTACATAATGCACTACCCCAACATGTTTATGACATGTTTTTAGCCATAACATCTTGTCCACCCATGCTCTTTATTTTATTAATCCTTACATAATGCACTACCCCAACATGTTTATGACATGTTTTTAGCCATAACATCTTGTCCACCCATGCTCATGGCCGGCCACTACATATTAGGGGGGAAAATTGACATGCAAGTCCTCCCTTTTGATTACATGCACTATTAGGTCCTTGTAGATTAGCCTATCACATTTCAAAAATGCCACCCATAAGTCCTTTTGACTAAATTCACATGCAATTTACTAAATCGAAGCCTAAAACTTTCACACCTTCATAATCACATATTTTAGACAATAAATATCACATTCAAATAATTTGGTGAACCGGTTTAGCGGTCCTGAAACCACTTTCCGACTAGGGTCACTTTAGGGGTGTCTCAAAATTCATCTTCAATTTTAGGATAATTTTAGAACATTGCGTAACAAAGTTTGGATTGCGTTATAATGGTCATCATTGATTACTTGTATTACTTGAGGAAGGAAAAGTTGTGGTTGTGGTTGGACACATGTGCAGGTAGAAGAAGAGGATGAAGAAGATGCAGAAGGAAAATATAGGAAGTGAAACATTACCGTGGCAAATGGTGAGATTGATTGTCAACACAATTGCCATGGTAATTCCAAGAAGATGACTCAGCACTCTATCCACGTCACTTTCAACCAGCTGGACGTGTTCCAGAAAAACCACCATAAAAAAGAGAAGAAACAAATGTGTGCTGAGAGGGACGAATCTACCCAATAAAAGAATGAGAGAGAAAAAGAAAGAGAGGAAGAGAATTTGTGTGAGAAAATTGGTGACTACGATTTTTCTCTCATTTTTTTGGAGAATTCCAGAGAAAGAAAGGGTAGCAGCTTAAGAGAGTAGAATACAGACGTGAAGAAGGGGGAGAGACAACTATCCTGGATTCACGTACAACTTTTCCACCCATGAAATAAATCTTTTCTAGGTTAGAGTTATTTGGGTGAATGTTTTATCATCTTAAATGCCCGTGATTTGAGATTGTTTATGTCACTATTGTAACATCCCGAAATAGGGCCTAGTGGGAATTGTGGTTTCGAGACCACAAATCCAACATCAAAATATTTATTTTGATGATTATTATGAGGCCTAGAATATGAGTATAAGCATGTGTTAAAGTTTCATGAAGAAATTCTTTGAGTAAGGTGTTCAATTGGAAATTAGGGACTAAATTGAATAAATTGCAAAACTTGATTTCTAGAAGCAATTTGTATGAAATTCCTTTAGATTATGAATTATAAGGTCTTGGAGAGAAATTTGCCCAAATTCTAAATTTTTGGACAAAAATGGGCTTGCATGGATGAAATTTTAAAGAAAGGGCATAATGGCATTTTAGTCATTTGTCATTTTAATGAATTAAAATGGGAAAAATCAAGCCAAAATTAGCCATTTTATCCTTCATCCAGCCAAAAAGTTGGGGTTCTCCATAGCTAGGGTTTCAAGCTTTCCAAGCTCAATAGTAAGCGCTCCCAAGCCCCGTTTTTCATGCTATTTGTATTTTTGAAATCCCGGTAGCTTGCTCTCTCCATTTCTACCCATATTTCATGCTAGGGTTCATGTTTAAAAATTTACCCATGCATGAGGTGCTTGTATTTTGATGGATTATGGAGGAATATGAAAGATGAATGTGTATTAAATATCTTTTCCTAGTTGATTTTCATGAAAAACCTTTATAGGGACTATTTTGCAAAATATGTAAATGTGTGGTAGAAATGAGAAAATAATGGATAATGTGGGCTACCATAAGAAGGAAAAGTGTTCGGCTAGGCTTGGGTAAGATGGAAAGTGCATGTGTTTCATTATACGAGCCTAGGGACTAAATCGTAAAAATGTGAAAGGTTAGGGGCAAAATTGTCATTTGGACCGGGAGTAGATATTAAACTTGAAATACATAATGTAGTGTATTAATGAGTTAATTTTTTTGATATAGACCTCTAGGAACAAATTCCGGAGGTCGATCGTGGTAAACACAAGGTTTCGGAATAACTGAAACACAACTCTGAAAAGAATACCAGGTAAGTTCAGATAACTTAAAGTAAACCCCTAATATGCATAATTGTATGATTTATGAATGCTTGATGATTGCATTTGTTACTAGTATGAAATATCATAGAAATGCATATTTTGATGATTGCATTTGTTACTGGTATGAAATATTATAGAAATGCATATTGATGATAACATGTGAAAAAATATCTCGGTTGAGGTTGACAAAGGGAATTCGATGGATAAACCCTCATTGACATGTGAACTGAGATCCTGCATGTGTTGCAGTAAGGATTTAGCCCGGACGGGTAATCCGAGATCTCAAGTATGAAAAGGAATATAGCCCGGACGGGTGTTCCTTGAATGATCAAGCCTCTCGAAGAATATGTGTGCATGATGGATTCAGCCCAGACGGGTAATCCGATTAGGGTTTGAATTTAGCCTAGACTGGTAATTCAGATCCGAGCTCATTAAGGGTGTTTGTCGTTATAAGGGATTTAGCCTGGGCTGGTAATCCCGACATCACCTTATAAGTTCATATAATGGGGGATTTAGCCTGGACTAGTAATCCTACCATATGATGTGAGGTTTGCGAGAGTGTGTATATGAAATGATCATTCGTATGAATTGACGGATAATGGGTATTCTATCGAGATTTCCTAGAAATTTAACGAGATTAACGTTGTATATATATATGTGAATGGAATGTTGAATGATGAGCTCATCTAGTTAAATTACATGATACATGATTATGTGACTAACTCATTGATTAAGTGTATGTGATAGGAAATCCTTTCATAATAGATGATTTCATGGTTTAAGTGTGGATGTATGTTAATTACTCGGTAAGTTTACTTTCCGGTTATTCGAGCTTACTAAGCATGAAAATGCTTACCCCCTCTCTTTTCCCTATTTTACAGAGCTCGAGGACTCATAAGGATTGGAAGACGGTTGGAGAAGTAACACACTATCAACTAGTCAAGCTTTGGTATAAAGACACTTCTATTTTGTTAATGGCATGTATAGGGCTTTGAGTATTTTGTCATATGTGTCATTTGAATTGCCAAATGAAGGCATGTAAAGATGTATTCATCTTTTTGTATAAGGCCATGGAAATTGACATATTTAGAAGTAGGCTATGAACTGCCTTTATATGCTTGTTTATGTTCTTATATGATAGGTTGCTACAATTGGCAATGAGTTCAAAAACGAGCCAAATTTTGAATGTGCTACAATAATATAGGAACCCATAAATACTAGATGGGAAATAACCTTTTTGTATGAAACCAATGATATGAGGTTTCCATACAACTAACTTCATCAAGATCATTTACAAGTGTATAATCATGTTTTACTTTGAATTTGGTATCTATTAAGAAAAAGAAGTAGAAAGGGGTGACTAAAGGCTTGGAAAATAGCCTATTAATGTAACACCCCATACCCGAGACCGTTACCGGAGTCGGACACGAGGGGTTCACAGACTAAATTCACTTATTTTCACAGTCCATTTAAAAATTTCCAGACAAGCTGGTTACTGCGTCACTGTCGCCTTAAAAATCATATCTTGAGTTTCAAAACTCGAAAGTAAATTTTTCCTGAAACTATACTCATATATCCATCTACAAATTTTTTTCTAGAATTTTTGGTCGAGCCAATTAGTACAGTTTATTAGTTAAATTCTCCCCTGTTTCAGGGTTCGACTACTCTGACCTTTACGCACTACGACTTGGATATCTCCCTGTACAGGGCTTCAATACTGATGCCGTTTGTTTCTATAGAAACTAGACTCTAAAAGGAGTCTATACATATATGGCATGACTTCTAATTATCTCTGGTTAATTTATAATGAATTTCCAAAGTCGGAACAGGGAATCCAGAAACCGTTCTGGCCCTGTTTCACGAAAACTTAAATATCTCTTAACATATGACTCATATGATCGTTTCGTTTCTTCCATATGAAAGTATATTCATCAAAGTTCGATTAAATAATTTATTCACTATTTAATTCCATTCCTACTAATTTTAGTGATTTTCAAATTTACATTACTGCTGCTGTCAGCATCTGCCTTTAAGGTAGACTTTACCTATTTCATAGTTTCCATGATTCAACTAGCCCTTTTAGCATATATAGCACAAAATATGATCATGATTAACCATTCCAATGGCTAATCGTTTCCAAGAATTTCCATACCTCTTAATGAACAACATACAAAACGATTATAATACTACGCTCAAAGTGTATATAAGCCATTTTCGCATGGCTATCCAAATTTATACAAAACCAAAGGGTACATGACCCACAACAAAAAGGGTAGTCCTATACATGCCATTTCAAAGTTCAACCAAAAGTGTACCAAAAGGGGCTTTGATAGTGTGGGAGACTTCGACTTCAATAATCCCGAGTCCGATAGCTGATGAACCCAAAATCTATAAAACAGAGAATCAAATAAACGGAGTAAGCATTTAATGCTTAGTAAGTTTGAGCCACGAAATTAGACACAACCAAAGTATAGCAATCATATGGCTAAACGGATAATCTCATATGCACAAATTCTCAATATCATACTTACTTCACATTACCAATCCTTATATTCATACACAAAAGATCAACTTAGCCAAGGCCGGAAGCTCATTAATTTACTGAGCGAATATTATTTAAATGGAATCACTACTCAAATGCATATACGAAACGTACCTCATCGTTGGGATTTTACGAGCGTATTAATTGAAATTATTACAGCAAGATCGCTCATTCCCAACCAAGTACCTTCGGGGTTTAGCCGGATATAGCTACTGCTCAAATGCCTTCGGGACTTAGCCCGGTTATAGTAACTTGCACAAATGCCTTCGGGACTTAGCCTGGTATAATAACTCGCACAAATGCCTTCGGGACTTAGCCCGAATATAGTAGCTCGCACGAATGCCTTCGGGACTTAGCCCGGAATTAGCCACTAGCTCAAATGCTCTCGGGACTTAGCCCGGTTATCATCCGAACATTCATGCACATATCAATAAATCATGACACATCTAATTTCATTTTCTTAATTAGAGTTCAAAAACAAGTCACGTATTAAGCATTCCCATTTCGGCTCACTAGCCACATACAAACAGCATGGTTTAGTTTGCTTTATAACACGATCTCTATGCACATACATTATGACTTAATCAAATCATAAACTAAGTCTCATTGCTCGAAAACTTACCTCGGATGTGGTCGAACGTTTTCGGTGGCTATTCAATAACTTTTTCCTTTCCCTTATCCAACTGTGGTCCTCTAAGCTCTTGAGCTAATTCAAACAAATTTAACTTATTAAAGTCTCATTATGCTAGCTTATAGCCGAATATGACAAGGAGCTTGATAGGTCATATGGCCACCTTTTAGCTCAAATACACAATGGTCATGCGCATTTTTAATCACATTAAGCAATTTAACACAATTCATTTGAACATCAAAAGAGAACCTCAAGGTACTTAGCCCATATATACATTAGGCATTAAAGTCACATATATATATGGAAATCATGAATCAAACTCAACATTTTAGCCCACACTCTCTTTTAGCCGATTATCTAAGCCAAGATAAAAGCATCAATATGCTTGCCTCTAACCGAACACATGCAACACCAACCTATCTCATGTGGCCGAATATACATGTCTAGGTTGAGGCCGAGTATATGCTTAATACTTCCTACAAATATGGTTACTTGTATTGACTACATACCATTTTGTTTCAAATTCAAAACTCGGCTAATACACATATACACACTAGTAAATCAAACACTAACATTTGCACTTCACCTTACTACCATTTCTCATCTAAATAACGTGAACAACAACCACATTTCTCTTCTACTTCCTACCATGGCCGAATGCATCACAACACCATACCATTTCAATTTTGGTCATGGTTAAACAAAGAACTTAATGTCTCACTCAAAAATGCTAAAAAGAAGATTCAAGAGTCATCAATCCACCATCACATGCATTATTACAAAACTTCACTTTTAGCATGGAAATAACATCAACACCAATCCACCTTAGCCGAATATCATCTCCATGACATAGCAAAGATTTGAACCATGGGCTAGTTAGAACTCAAGCTAACAACTAAAAACATGCATGAGTCTCATGGCACAACATCAAACATACCTTATCCTAGACACAAGTATGGCCGAACCTCCTCCTAATCCTCTTCCAAGCCAAACATGAAGCAAGAGCTCCTTCCTTCTTCCTTAGAACTTTCAGCCAAAAGAAATGAAAAAGGATGGACACTTTTTTTTTCTTTGTTTTAATCACATTCCCTTTCATTATTTTATTACCATGCTCATTATTTTATTTTTCCTAACATACATCACTAACATAACATGTTTGTGACATGTTTCCACCCATAGCATGGCCGGCCACTATGCTTTAATTTGGCTAATTTGACATGCAAGGACAAGCACTTTCCCACATATATTAATAGGCCTCTTTAACACTTGCCTAGCATATTTCTAAATTGTCTCACATAAGTCCCTACTAATAAATTTCACATACACTGACCAAATTAAAGTATGGAACTATCACACAAGCATTTACGCACATCATAAACACAGAATATAACTTTTAATTTTTTATAAGACTCGGTTTCGTGGTCCTGAAACCACTTTCCGACTAGGGTCAATTTAGGGTTGTCACAATTAAGGTCCACATGGTTAGACACACGGGCGTGTGTCTAGGCCTTGTGTGACACACAGCCTATCCCCATGGGCGTGTGGTATTGTTGTGTGTCCCCTGCACCTAAAACTTTAAGTCAAATTAACACATGGGTAGGACACACGGGCGTGTGTCTAGGCCATGTTAATTTAACAGAATGCTCAAGTTTTGGACACGGGGTGAGCCCACGGATGTGTGTCTTGGCCGTGCCTAAAAGTCAGTGTTGCCCACAGGTTAAAGGCATGGACGTGCCCTAGGCCACACGACCCATCATACACGGGCGTGTGACACTTCTAAATAAGGAAATTTTCTAAAGTTATTAAATGTTCCCGGTCCTATCCCGAACTATCTCTATGTATATTTAGGGCCTTGAAGGCCCATTTAAGGGACAAGATGTGAATGCCTGAAAGTTTCAGATCTGAGCTAAACCTGGCGAGTTGATTCAGTATGTTTTAAATGTAAAGTTTTGGTAATACCTCGAACCCTATCCTGATAACGGATACGGGTGAGGGGTGTTACATTTATTAGTATCAGAGCTACGGTTTAGTCGATTCTAGGACTACCGTAGAGGATGTTAAAGTTCGCTATACATGCCATTATTTGAATGTTTATAGTGTGACGTCTCCTATTTGTTTAAATTGTTTTGAATATAGTAAATGTCTTCCAATCAAGCACAAGATGAGTCCGAGGGAGCCGAGAGCCATGCTCCAGCTTCCTTACAGTGAGTTGTATCTAGTAGTAGTAGAAGGCTGATGTCAGAAGGCCGAAAAGAGGCCCGAGTTGCCTTCTTTGATATGATGGATGAATGGTTTGGGAATTATCTGAGAAATTGCCCCAATATACCAAGACCTCCCTCGCCCCCTAACCAACCTGATGAGGATGTGCCATGAGGTATGGCACCGGTGAGAATTAGTGAAGCCCCTGTAGATAAGCTTACAAAGTATGGAGCTGAGGAATTCAGAGCGAAAGTTGATGATGACGCTGAAAGAGCCGAGTTCTGGCTCGAAAATACTACA
This sequence comes from Gossypium hirsutum, assembly GCF_007990345.1. Taxonomy (NCBI): domain Eukaryota; kingdom Viridiplantae; phylum Streptophyta; class Magnoliopsida; order Malvales; family Malvaceae; genus Gossypium; species Gossypium hirsutum. The sequence continues at coordinate 85,545,675 of NC_053426.1, forward strand.
CAGGTGCTAGATGATTTGTCATGTTCACCCGAGGAATGTTTGAAGTGTGCGGTGTCCCATTTGAAGGACACTGCATACAATTGGTGGAAGACCATATCCTCGGTAGTGCCGAAAGAAAATATTACTTGGGATTTCTTCCAAGCAGAGTTTAGGAAGAAATACATTAGCCAACGATTTTTGGACTCGAAGCGAAAGGAGTTCCTGGAACTCAAACAAGGTAACAAGACTATAGCGGAATATGAGAGAGAGTTCGTACAACTAAGTCAGTACGCAACTGGATGGGTCCAAACTGAATCAGAAATGTGTAAACGATTTGAGGAAGGCCTGAATGAGGACATCAAGTTGTTGATTGGGATCTTGGAAATACGGGAGTTTGCTGCATTGGCCGATTGAGCCAAGAAGGCCGAGGAACTTAATAATGAAAAAAAAAGCTAAAAGAGAGGCTCGAGTTGTGAGCAAGAGGCCTAGTGGTAAAACACTCTCGTTCTCCACGAAGAAAGCTAGGAGCCAACATGAACGCTCCACTTCGTCAGTGGGATATTCGGGCAGATCAAGAAGCTCTAAGCAATGAGGTCAAAAGTATTCCTCTCCAATGGTGACTAGTGTGGGGAGTGTAGATGATAAAAAACTGAAGTGTAAGAGCTGTAACAAATTTCACTTCGGAGAGTGCTGAATGAAAAGCGGCGCATGTTTCAGATGTGGTTCTCTTGATCATTTTCTTAGAGACTGCACGAAACGAGCCAAAAAAGAAATGGAAATAGTTCCGAAGTCGAGTGCCCCCATGCTATGAGGTAGACCTTCGAGACACCTTGAGAGTGCTAGTGGCAGTCAAGTCGTGATGAAAGAAGCTACAAAATTAGAAGTTCGAGCCTCGGTAAGAACATATGTGATACGTGCTCGAGAGGAAGCCTCTGCTCCTGATATTATTACGTGTACTTTCTCTCTTTTTAGTACAAGTGTTGTTGCTTTAATTGACCCGGGGTCAACGCATTCATATATCTGTATGAGATTGGCATCTAGTATGAACATATCTGTTGAACCTATAGAATTCATCATTACAGTGTTGAACTCACTAGGCAGATCCGTCCTAGTTGATAAAGTCTGTAAGAATTGTCCTTTGACGATTCAGGGTCATTGTTTTCCGGCTAACCTTATGTTGTTACCATTTCAAGAATTTGATGTAATACTTGGTATGGATTGGTTATGTAATCACGGCAATGGTTGCCCAGAGATATATGAGGAAATGATATGAAGCTTACCTTTCAATTGTACTGAACACTAAGGAAACAAAGCTGAAGATTGAGTCCGTGCCGATAGTATGTGAGTACCCAGATGTGTTTTCGAAAGAATTACCCGGATTACCTCTTGAAAGGGAGATAGAGTTCGGTATTGAATTGGTGCCAGGGACGACTCCCATTTCTATTGCCCCGTATAGAATGGCACCTACCGAGCTGAAGGAGTTAAAAGAAAAGTTGCAAGACCTGACGGATAAAGGATTCGCTAGGCCAAGTTTTTCACCTTGGGGTGCCCTCGTGTTGTTTGTAAAGAAGAAAGATGGTTCGATGAGACTATGTATGGATTATCGGCAACTGAACAAGGTGACTATCAAGAATAAGTATCCTTTGCCAAGGATCGATGATTTGTTTGACCAGTTGAGACTAGCCACCGTATTCTCCAAGATAAACTTAAGGTCTGGCTATTATCAGCTGCGAGTTAAAGACTCAGATGTACCCAAGACAACTTTCAGAACGAAGTATGGCCATTATGAATTTCTTGTCATGCCATTTGGGCTGACGAATGCACTGGCTGTGTTCATGGATTTAATGAATAGGATTTTTCGGCCATATTTGGATAAGTTTGTCTTTGTGTTTATTGACGACATTTTGATCTACTCTAAAGATGAGACAGAGCATGTGAAGCACCTGAGAATTGTATTGCAGACCTTACGGGAGAAGCAACTGTATGCTAAGTTTAGCAAGAGTGAGTTTTGGCTCTAAGAAGTTGGATTTTTGGGTCATATAGTTTCGGGTGAAGGCATCCAAGTTGATCCAAGTAAGATTTCTACAATTATTGAATGGAAATCGCCTAAGAATGTAACCGAGGTTAGAAGCTTTTTGGGCTTAGCCGGTTGCTATCGACGGTTTGTAAAAGGATTTTTCATGATAGTGACTCCGATGACGAAGCTACTATAGAAAGATGTTAAGTTTGAATGGACAAAGAAGTGTCAGCGAAGTTTTGAGAAGTTAAAGACATTGCTGACCGAAACTCCTATTTTAGTACTACTTGAACCGGGAAAAGAATTTGTGGTCTACAAGGATGCATCCTTAAACGGATTGGGTTGTGTGCTTATGCAAGATGGCAAGGTGATAGCCCATACTTCACGGCAATTGAAGCCTCACGAGAAGAATTATCCAACCCACGACCTAGAGCTTGCCACTATTGTTTTTGCCTTAAAAATTTAGAGGCATTATCTGTATGGCGAGACTTGCCGTATATTCACAGACCACAAGAGTTTGAAATACTTGATGACTCAGAAATAATTAAATTTGAGACAGCGGATATGGTTAGAACTAATTAAGGATTATGCTTTGATTATCGACTATCACCCAGGAAAGGCGAATGTGGTCGCCGATGCATTGAGTTGCAAATCCCTATATGCTTTGAGAGCTATGGATGCTTGTTTGACATTGCTTGATGATGGTTCAGTTTTGGCCGAGCTGGAGGCTAGGCTAACATTTCTGCAGGAAATTCATGATGCTCAGCTTAATGATGACGACTTGCAGACAAAAAGGGCTCAATGTGAGTCTGGTTTGAGTCAGATTTTCGAATTAGTCCTGATAGATGTTTGATGTTCAGAGATAGGGTTTGTGTACCCAAAGACAATGAACTTATTCAGAAGATTTTGCAAGAAGCACATAACAGTCGTTTGTCTATTCACCCGGGAAGTACCAAGATGTATAACAACTTGAAAAAAATGTACTGGTGGAATGGCATGAAAAGAGATATTTTTGAATTTGTATCAAAATGCCTAATATGTCAGCAAGTTAAACATCAAGTGCTTTCAGGTTTGTTACAGCCTATAATGGTCCCCGAATGGAAGTGGGATAGAGTTACTATGGATTTTGTGACAGGATTGCCATTAACTCCGAAAAAGAAAGATGCCATATGGGTTGTAGTGGATAAGTTGACGAAGTTGGCTCATTTTATCCCGGTAAGGGTAGATTATTCCCTTGACAGATTTGCTGATTTGTACATTTCTGAGATAGTAAGATTACACGGAGTACCACTGTCGATTATTTCGGACAGAGATCCGAGGTTCACTTTGAGATTCTAGAAGAAGTTACAAGAAGCCTTGGGTACAAAGTTGAGCTTTAGCATAGCTTTTCATCCTCAAACCGATGGCCAGTCTGAGCGGATGATTCAGATTCTCGAGGACATGTTGCGTTGTTGCATCCTCGAATTTCAGGGTAGCTGGGAAAAATTCCTGCCATTGGTAGAATTTGCCTACAACAATAGTTTCCAAACAAGTTTGAAGATGGCGCCTTATGAGTCCTTGTATGGTAGGAAGTGCTGAACTCCATTGTACTGGACAGAACTCAAAGAAAATCAGATTCATGGAGTTGATCTAATTAAAGAAACTGAAGAAAAAGTTAAAGTGATACGGGGTTGTTTAAAAGCGACATCAGATAGGCAAAAGTCTTATGCTGACCTGAAAAGAAAGGAAATTGAGTTTCAAGTTGGAGATAGAGTATTCTTGAAAGTATCTTTATGGAGAAAGGTATTGAGATTTGGTTAGAAAGGTAAACTGAGTCCACGATTTATCGGACCGTACGAGATTACCGAAAGAGTTGGATCGTTAGCCTATCGTTTGGCATTGCCACCCGAACTAGAAAAGATTCATGACGTGTTCCATGTATCCATGTTAAGGAGATACCGATCAGACCCCTCTCATGTAATTTCACCGACCAAGATTGAAATTCTACTGGACATGACTTATGGAGAGGAACCGGTTAAGATATTAGCTCGTGAAGTTAAATAGTTGAGAAATAAAGATGTGGCTCTTGTAAAATTCTAAGGCATCGACATGGTGTAGAAGAGGCTACATGGGAGCCAGAAGAAACCATGAGAAGACAATATTCGAATCTGTTTTCTGGTAAGACTTTCGAGGACGAAAGTCCCTAAAGGGGGGAGAAATGTAACATCTCGAAATAGGGCCTAGTCGAAATAGTGGTTTTGGGACCACAAATCCGGCATCAAAATATTTATTTTTATGATTATTATGAGGCCTAGAATTTGAGTATAAGCATGTGTTAAAGGTTCATAAAGAAATTCTTTGAGTAAGGTGTTCAATTGGAAATTAGGGACTAAATTGAATAAATTGAAAAACTTGATTTTTAGAAGCAATTTGTATGAAATTCCTTTAGATTATGAACTAGAAGGTCTTGGAGAGCAATTTTCTCAAATTCTAAATTTTTGGACAAAAATGGGCTTGCATGGATGAAATTTTAAAGAAAGGGCATAATGGCATTTTGGTCATTTGTCATTTTAATGAATTAAAATGGCAAAAATCAAGCCAAAATCAGCCATTTTCTCCTTCATCCAGTTGAAAATTTAGGGTTCTCCATAGCTAGGGTTTCAAGCTTTCCAAGCTCAATAGTAAGCGCTCCCAAGCCCCGTTTTTTATGCTATTTGTATTTTTGAAATCCCGATAGCTTGCTCTTTCCATTTCTACCCATATTTCATGCTAGGGTTCATGTTTAAAAATTTACCCATGCATGAGGTGCTTGTATTTTGATGGATTATGGAGGAATATGAAAGATGAATGTGTGTTAAACATCTTTTCCTAGTTGATTTTCATGAAAAACCTTTATAGGGACTATTTTGCAAAAGATGTAAATGTGTGGTAGAAATGAGAAAATAATGGATAATGTGGGCTAACAAAAGAAGGAAAAGTGTTCGGCTAGGCTTGGGTAAGATGGAAAGTTCATGTGTTTCATTATACGAGCCTAGGGACTAAATCGTAAAAATGTGAAAGGTTAGGGGCAAAATGGTCATTTGGACCGGGAGTAGATATTAAACTTGAAATACATAATGTAGTGTATTAATGAGTTAATTTTGTTGATATAGACCTCGAGGAACAAATTCTGAAAGTCGATCGTGGTAAACACAAGGTTTCAGAATAACTGAAACACAACTCCGAAAAGAATACCAGGTAAGTTCAGATAGCTTAAAGTAAACCCTAATATGCATAATTGTATGATTTATGAATTCTTGATGATTGCATTTGTTACTGGTATGAAATATCATAGAAATGGATATTGATGATAACATGTGAAAAAATATCTCGGTTGAGGTTGATAAAGGGAATTCGATGGATAAACCCTCATTGACATGTGAACTGAGATTCTGCATGTGTTGCAGTAAGGATTTAGCCTAGACGAGTAATCCAAGATCTCAAGTATGAAAAGGAATCTAGCCCGGACGGGTGTTTCTTGAATCATCAAGCCTCCCGAAGAATATGTGTACATGATGGATTCAGCCCGGACGAGTAATCCAATTAGGGTCTAAATTTAGCCTGGACTGGTAATTCAGATCCGAGCTCATTAAGGGTGTTTGTCATTATAAGGGATTTAGCCTGGACTGGTAATCCTGCAACATGATGTGAGGTTCATGGGAGTGTGTATATGAAATGATCATTCGTATGAATTGACGGATAATGGGTATTCTATCGAGATTTCCTAGAAATTTAACGAGATTAACGTCGTATATATATGTGAATGGAATGTTGAACGATGAGCTCATCTAGTTAAATTACATGATACATGATTATGTGACTCACTCATAGATTGAGTGTTTGTGATAGGAAATCATTTTATAATGGATGATTTCATGGTTTAAGTGTGGATGTATGTTAATTACTCGATAAGTTTACTTTTCGGTTATTCGAGCTTACTAAGCATGAAAATGCTTACCCCTTCTCTTTTTCCTGTTTTACAGAGCTCGAGGACTCATAAGGATTGGAAGACGGTTGGAGAAGCAACACACTATCAACTAGTCAAGCTTTGGTATAAAGACATTTCTATTTTGTTAATGGCATGTATAGGGCTTTGAGTATTTTGTCATATGTGTCATTTGAATTGCCAAATGAAGGCATGTAAAGATGTATTCATCTTTTTGTATAAGGCCATGGAAATTGGCATATTTGGAAGTAGGCTATGAACTGCCTTTATATGCTTGTTTGTGTTCTTATATGATAGGTTGCTACAATTGGCAATGAGTTCAAAAACGAGCCAAATTTTGAATGTGCTACAATAACATAGGAACCCATAAATACTAGATGGGAAATAACCTTTTTGTATGAAACCAATGATATGAGGTTTCCATACAACTAACTTCATCAAGATCATTTACAAGTGTATAATCATGTTTTACTTTGAATTTGGTATCTATTAAGAAAAAGAAGTAGAAAGGGGTGACTAAAGGCTTGGAAAATAGCCTATTGAGGTCCACATGGTTAGACACACAGGCATGTGTCTAGGCCTTATGTGACACACAGCCCATCCCCATGGGCGTGTGGTATAGCTGTGTGTCCCCTGCACCTAAAACTTTAAGTCAAATTAGCACACGGTTAGGACACACGGGTGTGTGTCTAGGCCGTGTTAATTTAACAGAATGCTCAAGTTTTGGACACGGGGTGAGCCCACGGGCGTATGTCTTGGCCGTGCCTAAAAGTCAGTGTTGCCCACAGGTTAAAGGCATGGACGTGCCCTAGGCCACATGACCCATCATACACGGGCGTGTGACACTTCTAAATAAGGAAATTTTCTAAAGTTATTAAATGTTCCCGGTCCTATCCCGAACCATCTCTATGTATATGTAGGGCCTTGAAGGCTCATTTAAGGGACAAGATGTGAATGCCTGAAAGTTTCAGATCTGAGCTAAACCTGGTGAGTTGATTCAGTATGTTTTAAATGTAAAGTTTTGGTAATACCTCGAACCCTATCCTGATAACGGATACGGGTGAGGGGTGTTACAACTGTTTCATTCGATTTATTTTTATTTTAATTATATGCATGCAAGCTCTAGACATAGTTTTTTTGTGTGTTATGTTCTTAAATGTATTTTTAATTCTGAAAAGGTTAAATATATTGAATCTTGAATCGTTTGATGCAAGTGAATACTCGATAGAATATTCGTAGAACTCTAGACATAGATGTTGCAAGTTGTACAGAGAAGAATGTTCATTGTAGTTATTAATCTAGAGTTCTGTAGACATACAATAACTTAGATTTCTAGCTTATGATCTAGCTATCAAAAGAGGTAGGTTACAGTAGTGACTCTCTGAGTAGTTGATTAGACAATATTTTTCCATGGCATTTTTTTGATATGAGCATTCCAACTGAATAATTCTAGCCCTATTCATTCAACAATAGAAACACTCTTTCTTTTCTCTATAATTTGCCACAACATTTAATTGCCATATCAATTCTTTATTTTTAGCATTTGATTTCATTACTTCATTATACAAACATCTTGTTCAACTTGAGAGTATTTCCTACTATTCAGTATAGTCAATAAGATTATAATAACTTACTCAATTTCTTACCAATTTCCGATCCCTGTGGAGATGATATTTACTTATCACTTTATTACTTTAATGACGTGTACACTTGCTTAAGTTTACTTAATTAAAGGTTAATTAAGTTCAATTTTAATTAATTAAAAATTAAACAAGTATATAAACAAAAATTAAAAGAAATATAAAACATTTGTCCTTCTTATTTTTCAACCGAAACGAAAAAAAAATAAAGAAAGGTTTCAAAGCTTCAAATTTTTAGCTAAAAATAGGTAAGCTCAATCAAGTCATTTTCTTGTAATTTTTATGTTTTTGAGGTCATAGAAGCTTGATTTAGCTAGCATATGTACCAATTTGCAAAAGTATTAAAAGTTTTTGGATGTTTCCATTGATGATTTCTTAAAGAATTTGGTGTTAAAATGATAGAATTTAAGCTTAGATGGGAAAAATGACTAGATTGTAAAGTGTAAATTATTAATTTTTTCAAAAGGACCAAAGTGCAAAATATTAAATATTTGATTTGAAATTTCTATAATTATAGATATTAGAGGGTCCTAAAAAGATGTAATTGAGATCAATTTCGAAATTGAAGCTCAAATTTGAAAGTTATGGCAATTTCAATTTTAAGGACTAAATTCAATAAAATGAAAAGTTTTAGGAGAATTCAAAAAATGAAATTGAAATGATTCACGCATATTAGGAGATGTTATAAATGATTGGTATTGATAAATTGAATTGAATAATTGTATAGATCAGGAATTGGATCAAATTGGAAATAGTCAGGGAAAAGACAAAATTGTTGAATAGTCTTTGAAGTTTCAACTTAATTTTTTATTTTTCTAGGTAAGTTCATATGGTACAGTTGTATTTAAATTGTTATGCATTTGAATTATGAATATTTGCATGTTTGAATAGAACTTAAATTGTTTGCGATTTGGTACAAAAGGTGAGATATAAACTAAATTTTAGAGAAATGTTATATGTATTAAATCCCGAGTGAACGTAATAAAGGATAGGATATAATTGGCATACCAATAGGGTTATATGTGTTCCTGTATAGGATATGTGATGGTATAGGATAATTGATTGTACGAAGATCATTACTAATTATACCGGGATCCAATCATTAAGTATTGAATGTTTTTACTGAGACCTTGGTGTTGTAGAGGGACGTATTATTATACGATTTTATAGATGATTGCCTACGGGGTTTGCACTTCAGTGCCTTATTGTGGTGTAGTTACTAGTTTTACGAGCAATTTGGTTTGGTGTAGTTACTCTTGTATCCGAATCTGTTCACTTGAGTTCTATGAGCTAAAAATGTTAATGGAAATCTAAAAATGGCAGCGAAATATTATGAGCTTTTTATCCAATTAGTTAAATATTGATTTGATTATGGGAATCGTATTGAATTGGATTGATATATGTTTGAATTTCCATTTGATATCGTTATATGTTAACTCTCCTTATTGATATGTGAATTATTTTTTTAGGCAAACTTTGCCAAGTTAAATTGCTTGTTGTGTCAAATTGTAAATTGAGGTAAGTTGATGTTTAATGCCTATGAACTTACTAAGCATTTGATATGATCACCCTGTTTGTTTTCCCTTTCCCTTGTAGATCATATTTTAGGACTCGTCAAGTCGCATAAACTCTAAGCTCACACCATCCTATCACCTATTTGGTAGATGTTTAATCATTTTGAACCTTGGGTCTGTGGCATGTATTTAGGTGTTTTAGAAAAAACTTGAATGTATGAAGTCTTGATGATGTTTGAAAGTCATTTTGATCCATGGTATTGAACCTGATATATATATATATATATGATCTAGATGCTGGTATTTGCATCTGGCTTGAAAATGCATGATTTGGCATTTGTAATACCTAGTTAAATGGTTTGGCATAGCTAAGGTTATGAAATGAAATGAAATAACATGTTTGAACATGGAATTACATAGGTAGGAAGTTGGTATTTGGATGGTTAGTAGGTTGAATGGATGGTATATAATTTAAACTATTGAATTGGTTTGTTTTGTGATAGATTGAATCTATATATGAGTAATTGACTTGTATTGGTATGAAAAATTATGTGTTTAGATATGTTTTTAGGTGATTATGTTGAATGGTTAATTTGAGGGCCTTGGGGCCAAATTTTGATTAGCATGCTAGGTTGAAGCTTTCGAAAGTAGGGACATAGCAGTTTGTTTGTGGTATCATGATACCAAATCCTTGATGTCACAATATCCACCTGTTTTATTTTGTAAAGTTTGCAATTTGGTCCTTAGGTTGGGAAGTTTGGCCCTAGATATCGTGATACCTACCTGACATATTTTGATGTTTGGCTACAATCTTCAGGATTGCAATACTAAGGCCTAGATATTGCGATACCCTCTTCTTATATTTTGAAAATTTTCAATTTAGTCCTAATTCAACCTCGGGATGGACTAATCTTTCGTAAGCTCGATTAAAACCCAAAAATTATTGTTTAATATGTTTTGAAATTGATTAACACTTGATTGTATGTATAAATACTTGTATGTTGTTTAATTGATCGTAGTTGCTTCGAAAATGAATGTGGCATCTTGTCGCTCGAACCCGGTGATAGGGTCAGGTGAAGGGTGTTACATACATTTCCAATGAAACATATATTTCATTCCTCAAAGAATATTAATGGAAACAAGATATTTGTTCATAGACAAGTATGTGACCAATTATATTTCATGTCACATTTATAACATAAGTTATCGCTACCCTTTGAAGGGTTACCTTGATAACTCTTATTATTCTATTATTTATTATTGTTTCCACTTCTAGTGTAACACCCCGAACCCGAAACCGACACCGGAGTCGAACACGAGGTGTTAACTGACTTTAACCCCTTATAAAATTTATTTTCCAGACACTGCCCAATCTGTGTACTAGTCGTTTTAAAAATCATATCTTGAGTTTCGTAACTCGAAAATCAATTTCGTGATTTTTCCCAGAAACTAGACTCATGTGCCCATCTATGTATTTTTTTCTAGAATCTTTTGTCGGGCCAATTAGTACAGTTTATTAGTCAATGTCTCCCATATTGCAGGGGTCGACTACACTGACCTTTGCCCATTACGACTTGGATATCTCCCTACACGGGGCTTCAATACTGATGCCGTTTGTTTCTATGAAAACTAGACTCAGAGAGGAATCTGTACATATATGGTACGACCCCTAATTATCTCTGGTTAATTTATAATGAATTTCCAAAGTCGGAGCAGGGAATCCAGAAACCGTTCTGGCCCTGTCCCACAAAAATCTGATTATCTCTTAATATACTGCCCATATGATCTTTTCGTTACTTCCTCATGAAAACAGACTCATCGAGCTTCGATTACATAATTTATTCATCAATTAATTCCACTCCTACTATTTTTAGTGATTTTTCAATCTCATGACACTGCTGCTGCCAGCATCTGTTACGAAAGTAACTAGGTCCATTTCATGCCTACCCTTGATCCAACTCAATCGAACATTCGTGCCATTTTCGCATGGCTTAAAGTTTACATGCCAAAGTTCAAACACAACGTAATAGCTTATACATGCCAAAATGTTCTTCTAAGCCAACTAAGAAGAAAGTACCAAAACTTGCTATCCGGTGTGATGACTTCGATGACGGCCTGACCCCGCAAAAATAGATGAGTCCAAGCAACCTATAATGGGTGACAAGGAAACACCGAGTGAGTTTATAACTCAGTAAGTCATAAGCAATGCACTACTATCCATCAATAACATTATCACAAGAGGAAACAAAATGGAATGAGACAATTTACTCCATCCATACCGAACCATACCATAGTTCCTCCAACCTATCGATTCAATTTCATATCAATTCATGCATTCACAATCCATATACTCATCAATAGGACATTGAAGCATTTTCATAAATCAATTTATTTTCGTTACAATCAAACAACAAAACGGCCTTTCACCCATCCTACGATAAATTTTATGTACGTGACTTCAAGTATAGTTATCACATAGGTTCAACTTACCGAGCTCAACACCAAGTATAAGCATAGCGCATATTAGCCATGTACTCAAGACACTTACCCGATCCGCTGTCCGCGATCGACTCAATAGTGTCGCACACATAGTGTCCATAATGATTCACGAATGTATATTGAGCCCGCACACTCAGTGCTATATAATCAACTCGCACACTTAGTGCTACGTAATCAAATCGCACACTTAGTGCTACATAGTCAAACTCGCACACTTAGTGCCGCATGGTCAATTCGCACACTTAGTGCATCATATTCATTTCGCACACTTAGTGCAACATAGTCAAATCGCACACTTAGTGCTGTACAATTCAATCCCGCGCACTTAGCGCCAATCTCATGGTCATAAATGGTTATACCCGCACGTTTAGTGCCGAGATCAACAACTCAGTACATCTTACCTCTTTTCTTTTCATTCAACAATTTCATCATCACATACGTACATGCAAATATATATATGTATATTTATTCATTCCATTCAGCATCAAAACATAAACATTATGACCATTTGAAATAATACCAACTACATGCTTAATGACTTACCTCGTGTTGGGTAAGACGGTTCCAACTCGGCTACTCGATGACCTTTTCTTTGCCTTTGCTCGATTCACCTCCTTTAACTCCTTGAGCTTAATCAATAATTTAACTAGTTTAACCACCTTGCCAAATATTTACAATCCAATTTCACATGTATATGTATGTTAGTATATTCGGCTAATAACCTCATGCAACTACCATATCATCAAAATCTAATCACCCATGCACATGCATTAGGTAAGTTACCTTTGCTAATTTTAAACCCAACATCACACAAGCTCTCAAGGGATGGCCGAATGCTTCTTTTGTTACCCAACTAATCATTCGACAATTTCATCCCCTTTGCCACCCTTTTATGCCTAATTATCTAAATCAAGATAAGATCATCAACATGCCTAACCATAGCCGAATGTGCAACATTAATCTATCACCTCTATCTCTTAAATACTATCAAGTTCATTTACTTCTAATTTCTTAAGTTCCACATCTTAATGCCCATTATACATAATCAAATTTAACATCATCTATATATTTACTCATATGGCCGAATATACATACCCCCATATAATATCATTTTCATTCCATTTAACACTTCATTTCCACCACATAATCACTTGGCCGATTTTGCTAGCATACAAGCCTATGACCGAATGTCCTTGACCTCTAGTCACCTAGATTTTTATTCTTTAAGCCTCATCCAACTCATATTTTTCATTGACAACCTCCTTAACTTCAATTTATTCACATCTTTAATCATGCTACATTCGACCATTATTTAACAATAATTCATGCATCCTTTTTATTAAACACTCAAAATCAACCATCTTCATACCTCATCACCAAAGACATCAAAATACCAACCAAGAATGTAACATTCATGGCCGAATATCATCTCCATCAATTAACAAAATTTGAACCATGGCTAGGTAGATTTTCACTTACAACTTAAAATATACATGAATCTCAAAGAATAATATCAAACATACCTTAGTCTAGCAAACCACCATAGCCGATTTTCTCAAGCTTTTCCCCCTTCCTTTCTTTCCTCTATTCGGCCAAGGATGTTCAAGAATGAACACTTTTTTTTTCTTTCTTCAATTCACGGCAACAAGGGGGTGAGACCATGTTATTTTTTTTCCATCACCCTTCCTTTCATTATTTAATTATCATGGTTATTATTTTATTTTCCTTACCATACATCACTAACACAACATGTTGGTGACATGTTTCCACCCATAGCATGGCCGGCCACTACATATTAGGGAGGGGGAATTTGACATGCAAGTCCCTTTTTCTTCCACATGCACTAATAGGTCCTCATGCATTGACCTATCACATTTTAAAATTTTCTCATATAAGTCCTATTGACTAAATTCACATGCAATCGACTAAATCGAAGCTTGAAATTTTCACACATTCATGATTACATATTCTAGACAATAAACATCACATTCAAACCTTTCGGTGACTCGGTTTAGCGGTCCCGAAACCACTTCCCGACTAGGGTTAATTTTGGGCTGTCACAACTCTCCCTCACTTAATAAATTTTCGTCCTCGAAAATCTTACCGGTAAATAGGTTTGGATATCGTTCTTTCATCGAGCTCTCGGGTTCCCAGGTTGCTTCCTCGATCCCGTGTTTGAGCCACAACACCTTAACCAACGGAACCCTTTTATTTCGCAACTCTTTCACTTCACGAGCTAGGATACGAATCGGTTCTTCTTCATAGGTCAACTCAGATTGAATTTCAACTTCTGAGGGATTAATCACATGTGACGGATCGGATCTATAACGTCGAAGCATTGAAACATGGAAGACATCGTGCATCCTTTCAAGTTCAGGGGGCAAAATCAATCTATATGCAACCGGCCCCACTCGTTCGGAAATTTCGTACGGCCCAATGAATCTCGGGCTCAACTTGCCTTTACGGCCAAATCTGAGTACCTTCTTCCGAGGTGACACTTTAAGAAACACTTTATCTCCCACCTGATATTCAATATCCTTTCGTTTTAAATCCGCATACGATTTTTGACGATCTGTGGCTACCTTCAGACTTTCGCGGATTACCTTTACTTTTTGTTCGGCATCTTTAATCAAATCAACTCCGAAAATTTTACTTTCACCAAGCTCGGTCCAAAACAATGGCGTACGGCATTTACGACCGTACAAAGCCTCATACGGTGCCATCTTAATACTTGATTGAAAACTATTGTTGTAAGCGAATTCAATCAAAGGTAAATACCGTTCCCATGAACTACTGAACTCGAGGATGCAACATCTCAACATATCCTCAAGTATCTGAATTATCCGCTCGGATTGACCATCGGTTTGGGGGTGAAAAGCGGTGCTAAAATGCAGCTTCGTACCCAAAGCTTCTTGCAATTTCTTCCAAAATCGCGAGGTGAATCTCGGATCTCTATCCGACACGATAGAAATAGGTACTCCATGTAATCTCACAATCTGAGAAACATACAATTCGGCTAGTTTATCCAATGAAAAATCCGTACGCACGGGGATAAAGTGAGCTGACTTAGTCAGCCTATCAACAACAACCCAAATCGCATCCTTCTTACTTGCGGACAATGGCAGTCCGGACACAAAGTCCATTGTGACTCGGTCCCATTTCCACTCGGGTATCATGATCGGCTGAAGTAACCCTGAAGGCACTTGATGTTCCGCTTTCACTTGTTGACATATTAAACATCTCGAAACAAAGTCGGAGATGTCTCGTTTCATACCACGCCACCAAAACTAACGTTTCAAGTCGTTGTACATTTTCGTGCTCCCCGGGTGAATTGACATTCGGCTACAATGGGCTTCGTTCAGAATCATCGGAATGAGTTCCGAATTCCTTGGAACACACAAACGACTTCTAAACCTCAAACAACCATCATCATCAATCTGAAACTCCGATTCCTTGTTCGGAACACACTCAGCTCGTTTTGCAACCAATTCCTCATCGACTTTCTGAGCTTCACGAATTTGATGAGTCAATAATGGTTTGGCTTTTAATTCAGCTACTAACACATTGTCAGGTAGAACAGACAAGTGTACATTCATCGCTCGCAAAGCAAACAGTGATTTCCGGCTTAAGGCGTCCGCAACCACATTAGCCTTTCCCGGGTGGTAATCAATGACAAGCTCGTAATCTTTCAATAATTCAAGCCAACGTCTTTGTCGCAGATTCAAGTCTCGTTGAGTCATCAAATATTTGAGACTTTTGTGATCCGAAAACACATGGCACTTCTCACCAAACAAATAATGTCGCCATATTTTCAATGCAAACACAATGGCGGCTAGTTCAAGATCATGGGTCGGATAATTTCTCTCGTGTGGCTTCAATTGTCTTGACGCATAGGCCACAACTCGACCTTCTTGCATCAATACGCAACCCAACCCAAGTAGGGATGCGTCACTGTAAATGACAAACTCTTTACCCGATTCGGGTTGCACCAAAATTGGAGCTTCGGTCAGATGAGTTTTCAGTTGATCGAAGCTTTTCTGACATTTCTCCGTCCATTCGAACTTAACATCCTTCTGAAGTAGCTTTGTCATTGGTGTGGCTATCATCGAGAACCCTTTGACAAATCGTCGGTAATAACCGGCGAGCCCTAGAAAGCTCCGGACTTCGGTAACATTTCTCGGAGGCTTCCAGTTAAGTATGGCTGAAATTTTGCTCGGGTCAACCCGAATACCCGATGCGGATACCACATGACCCAAGAAGCTAACCTCTCTTAACCAGAACTCACACTTACTGAACTTAGCATATAACTGCTTATCCCGCAAAATTTGCAACACTAGCCTCAGATGCTCAGCATGTTCGGTCTCATCTCTTGAATAGACCAAGATGTCATCAATAAACACAACTACGAACCGATCCAAATACGGCCTGAAGATCCGATTCATCAAATCCATAAACACCGCAGGGGCATTAGTGAGCCCGAACGGCATCACTAAGAACTCGTAGTGACCGTACCTCGTTCTGAAAGCAGTTTTGGGTACGTCCGAATCTCGAATCCGCAACTGATAATAACCCGATCTCAAATCTATCTTTGAAAACACCGATGCTCCCTTTAATTGATCGAACAGATCATCAATACGCGGTAACGGATACTTATTCTTTATCGTCACTTTATTCAGTTGACTATAATCAATGCACAACCTCATGGTTCCGTCCTTCTTTTTCACGAACAATACTGGTGCACCCCAAGGTGAGAAACTCGGTCGAGCGAAACCTCTATCCGTCAATTCTTGCAACTGAGCTTTCAACTCTTTTAACTCGGTTAGTGCCATACGATACGGAGCGATCGAAATTGGCGTAGTTCCAGGTACAAGCTCAATACCAAACTCTACCTCCCGAACAGGTGGCAAACCCGGTAACTCTTCAGGAAAAACATCCGGGTATTCACAAACCACCGGCACCGATTCGGGTTTCTTTTCTAACTCCTTGTCATCAAGTACATACGCGAGGTACGCTTCGCACCCTTTCCTTACATATTTCTGGGCCAACATTGCTGATATTACAGCTGGCAACCCCCTTAAGTCCGCAGACTCAACTCGGATTATTTCGTTATTTGCGCACCTCAAATCGATAGTCTTGCTTTTGCAATTCACAACCGCATCATGCGCAGTTAACCAATCCAAACCAAGAATAACATCAAACTCGTCGAACGGCAAAAGCATCAAATCGGCCGGAAAACAGGATTCTCGGATTATTAGAGGGCATCTCTTACACACTTTATCAACAAGTACGCATTGACCCAACGGGTTTGATACTCGAATTACGAGCTCAGTAGACTCAACAGGTAGAGTCTTACTGGTTGCTAAGGTTTCGCATACATATGAATGAGTAGAACCAGGGTCAATCAATGCAATCACATTAGTATCAAAGAGAGTGAAGGTACCAGTGATGACGTCGGGAGAGGATGCCTCCTCTCGTGCGCGAATGGCATATGCTCTAGCAGGAGTACGGTTCTCGGCTCGATCGGCCGTATCAGAGGCCCCCCTCTGACTACCACCCCTGCCTCCTAAAATTCTCGGTGGTCTACCTCTAGATGTCACTCCACTAGGTCTTGCACCTTGAATCTTATTCTTCTCATCCAGCTCCGTGCAATCTCTAATGAAGTGGTCCTTCGAACCGCATCCGTAACAGGCCCTGCTAGTAGACTTGCCCCAACATTCACCTAGGTGTCGTCTTCCACATTGGGGACATTCAGGTTTCTCGTGACGATTATTGCCCACACTAGCTACCGAAGTAGCTCGGGAGCCCATCGATGGTCTTGCCCTGATGGAAATTCCCGCAGTCGCCCTCGACTTATTAATGTCCTCCCTGAACTTCTTTACAGCTGAGAACGGAGCTTTACCCGTCGATCTTTTACGATAATCTCTAGCTTCAAATTCAGCCTTCCTCTTCTCCTTTCCAAGTTCTTCCACCTTGCAGGCTCGTTCGACTAGTGTTACGAATTCCTTTATTTCCAAAATACCCATTAGTAGCTTTAAATCTTCATTCAATCCTTCCTCGAATCTTTTGCACATAGCAACCTCATCAGCTACACACTCCCGAGCATACCTACTGAGTCTTACGAATTCATGTTCGTATTTAGATACAGTCATACGGCCTTGCTTGAGTTCCAAGAACTCCTTACGCTTCTGATCAATGAACCGTTGGCTAATAAATTTCTTCCGGAATTCCGTTTGAAAGAAGTCCCAAGTTACTCGCTCGTTCGGGACTATGGAAATCAAGGTCCTCCACCAATAGTAGGCTGAGTCTCGCAACAAAGATACAGCACATTTTAGACATTCATCGGGTGTGCACGACAATTCATCGAACACCCGAATGGTATTATCAAGCCAGAACTCGGCCCTTTCGGCATCATCAGTTACTATGGCCTTGAACTCCTCGGCCCCACGCTTCCTAATCAAGTCTACAGGTGGCTTACTCAGCCTCACAGGATCAGCGACTGATGGCATTACAGGCTCTTGGGGTGGATTATTCAAATTTGGGAATTGTTGGACAGCCGGGTTGGTTCGGGCATATTGCGCGACCCACTCATTCATCATGGTAAAGAAGGCTTGTTTAGCCCCCTCACCTTGATTATTCGCAGATGACTGAGGTTCAACAAGCGGCGTCCCTTGTGCAGGAGCAGCCGCTACGCTCTCAACGTCATCCGCTAGGGTTCTTTCTTCACCGGGATCCATTTACTAATCAAAACAAAAACATTTCAACCGTCAGAAGTCATCACCCTTTTAAACATTAACATTAAGGCATGTATAGCTAGACTCATACGTGCTATGGTAGTCCTAGAACCGACTAAACCATAGCTCTGATACCAATCAAATGTAACACCCCGAACCCGAAACCGACACCGGAGTCGAACACGAGGTGTTAACTGACTTTAACCCCTTATAAAATTTATTTTCCAGACACTGCCCAATCTGTGTACTAGTCGTTTTAAAAATCATATCTTGAGTTTCGTAACTCGAAAATCAATTTCGTGATTTTTCCCAGAAACTAGACTCATGTGCCCATCTATGTATTTTTTTCTAGAATTTTTTGTCGGGCCAATTAGTACAGTTTATTAGTCAATGTCTCCCATATTGCAGGGGTCGACTACACTGACCTTTTCCCATTACGACTTGGATATCTCCCTACACGAGGCTTCAATACTGATGCCGTTTGTTTCTATGAAAACTAGACTCAGAGAGGAATCTGTACATATATGGTACGACCCCTAATTATCTCTGGTTAATTTATAATGAATTTCCAAAGTCGGAGCAGGGAATCCAGAAACCGTTCTGGCCCTGTCCCACAAAAATCTGATTATCTCTTAATATACTACCCATATGATCTTTTCGTTACTTCCTCATGAAAACAGACTCATCGAGCTTCGATTACATAATTTATTCATCAATTAATTCCACTCCTACTATTTTTAGTGATTTTTCAATCTCATGACACTGCTGCTGCCAGCATCTGTTACGAAAGTAACTAGGTCCATTTCATGCCTACCCTTGATCCAACTCAATCGAACATTCGTGCCATTTTCGCATGGCTTAAAGTTTACATGCCAAAGTTCAAACACAACTTAATAGCTTATACATGCCAAAATGTTCTTCTAAGCCAACTAAGAAGAAAGTACCAAAACTTGCTATCCGGTGTGATGACTTCGATGACGGCCTGACCCCGCAAAAATAGATGAGTCCAAGCAACCTATAATGGGTGACAAGGAAACACCGAGTGAGTTTATAACTCAGTAAGTCATAAGCAATGCACTACTATCCATCAATAACATTATCACAAGAGGAAACAAAATGGAATGAGACAATTTACTCCATCCATACCGAACCATACCATAGTTCCTCCAACCTATCGATTCAATTTCATATCAATTCATGCATTCACAATCCATATACTCATCAATAGGACATTGAAGCATTTTCATAAATCAATTTATTTTCGTTACAATCAAACAACAAAACGGCCTTTCACCCATCCTACGATAAATTTTATGTACGTGACTTCAAGTATAGTTATCACATAGGTTCAACTTACCGAGCTCAACACCAAGTATAAGCATAGCGCATATTAGCCATGTACTCAAGACACTTACCCGATCCGCTGTCCGCGATCGACTCAATAGTGTCGCACACATAGTGTCCATAATGATTCACGAATGTATATTGAGCCCGCACACTCAGTGCTATATAATCAACTCGAACACTTAGTGCTACGTAATCAAATCGCACACTTAGTGCTACATAGTCAAACTCGCACACTTAGTGCCGCATGGTCAATTCGCACACTTAGTGCATCATATTCATTTCGCACACTTAGTGCAACATAGTCAAATCGCACACTTAGTGCTGTACAATTCAATTCCGCGCACTTAGCGCCAATCTCATGGTCATAAATGGTTATACCCGCACGTTTAGTGCCGAGATCAACAACTCAGTACATCTTACCTCTTTTCTTTTCATTCAACAATTTCATCATCACATACGTACATGCAAATATATATATGTATATTTATTCATTCCATTCAGCATCAAAACATAAACATTATGACCATTTGAAATAATACCAACTACATGCTTAATGACTTACCTCGTGTTGGGTAAGACGGTTCCAACTCGGCTACTCGATGACCTTTTCTTTGCCTTTGCTCGATTCACCTCCTTTAACTCCTTGAGCTTAATCAATAATTTAACTAGTTTAACCACCTTGCCAAATATTTACAATCCAATTTCACATGTATATGTATGTTAGTATATTCGGCTAATAACCTCATGCAACTACCATATCATCAAAATCTAATCACCCATGCACATGCATTAGGTAAGTTACCTTTGCTAATTTTAAACCCAACATCACACAAGCTCTCAAGGGATGGCCGAATGCTTCTTTTGTTACCCAACTAATCATTCGACAATTTCATCCCCTTTGCCACCCTTTTATGCCTAATTATCTAAATCAAGATAAGATCATCAACATGCCTAACCATAGCTGAATGTGCAACATTAATCTATCACCTCTATCTCTTAAATACTATCAAGTTCATTTACTTCTAATTTCTTAAGCTCCACATCTTAATGCCCATTATACATAATCAAATTTAACATCATCTATATATTTACTCATATGGCCGAATATACATACCCCCATATAATATCATTTTCATTCCATTTAACACTTCATTTCCACCACATAATCACTTGGCCGATTTTGCTAGCATACAAGCCTATGACCGAATGTCCTTGACCTCTAGTCACCTAGATTTTTATTCTTTAAGCCTCATCCAACTCATATTTTTCATTGACAACCTCCTTAACTTCAATTTATTCACATCTTTAATCATGCTACATTCGACCATTATTTAACAATAATTCATGCATCCTTTTTATTAAACACTCAAAATCAACCATCTTCATACCTCATCACCAAAGACATCAAAATACCAACCAAGAATGTAACATTCATGGCCGAATATCATCTCCATCAATTAACAAAATTTGAACCATGGCTAGGTAGATTTTCACTTACAACTTAAAATATACATGAATCTCAAAGAATAATATCAAACATACCTTAGTCTAGCAAACCACCATAGCCGATTTTCTCAAGCTTTTTCCCCTTCCTTTCTTTCCTCTATTCGGCCAAGGATGTTCAAGAATGAACACTTTTTTTTTCTTTCTTCAATTCACGGCAACAAGGGGGTGAGACCATGTTATTTTTTTTTCCATCACCCTTCCTTTCATTATTTAATTATCATGCTTATTATTTTATTTTCCTTACCATACATCACTAACACAACATGTTGGTGACATGTTTCCACCCATAGCATGGCCGGCCACTACATATTAGGGAGGGGGAATTTGACATGCAAGTCCCCTTTTTCTTCCACATGCACTAATAGGTCCTCATGCATTGACCTATCACATTTTAAAATTTTCTCATATAAGTCCTATTGACTAAATTCACGTGCAATCGACTAAATCGAAGCTTGAAATTTTCACACATTCACGATTACATATTCTAGACAATAAACATCACATTCAAACCTTTCGGTGACTCGGTTTAGCGGTCCCGAAACCACTTCCCGACTAGGGTTAATTTTGGGCTGTCACATCTAGTGGTTATTATTATGCCACTTATCACGTCCATGATATTGTGTCACTTATTACGTCCATGATTATATCCTTATATTTTTTACATTGAAGGGAATGAAAAAGATCTAGTAGGGTGGACTTCTAAACATACCAATATACTATTTATTTAAAGGCAACTAGTATCACAAAAACATATCGTGATAATTCGATTAGATTTAAAATAAATAATAATAATCACATATTGATAACTCTTGAAAAGAGTTATATTTCATGCCTTTACATCTAGCTAATTGCCTGTATTTAGGTACATTGAGTTGCATTTTAGGACATTCCATTAGTATTTTTCTTATTTCAACATTACATTAGGAGCTTGGACTGTACTTGAATGCTAGTTATTTTTAATTGCTTTTGGAAGGGTTGTGTGTGGTGGTGGATTGGTAGGTGCAGGTTGAGGAACAAGAAGTAAATGAATGAATGTTTGCTGGGGCAAAGGGTTGGACAGTTTGTCAACACAAATGTTGTGGCAATGCCGAGAAGATATCTAGTCAGCGTTCAAAGTGTAAAGGTTTTAGGCCTAGTTGAACTTGTACTAGATATATCTACTTGAAAAAGAGGGAAGAAAATCATGGACTATTGGATTTACCCTAAGGAAAATGATTATAAAAGCCAAAGAAGGAAACTCTAGAAGGGGCGGAGAGAACAAAAAGTAAAACCTTAGGCAAAAAAAAAATAGAGGGTAGTGACTGAGTAGAGACGAGAAGAGGAAGGCCACCACAGAACATTACATTGCTAGAGTGTGGGTTGCATAAGTGAAAGCTATCTTCTCAAAGTTCTTCCATTATTTCTTGATTACTCTTCGTGAATTAATTTAATGAAAATGATGTTGAATGATACTTTGGATTTTAATTTTAATTGCCAACTCATGTGCTAGATCTCATAGGGTTGGGATTACTTGATGAAACTCTTATTTTCTTTAATGAATGAAGCGTAGATCTACTATAATACTCTGTTTCATTCAATGGTTTTTTTATTATTATAAAATTACATGTTTGCAAACTCTAGACATAAATGGATGTACAGTATATTCATTAAATTAATCTAATTTTGACAAGGTTAGGTTAATGAGATCAAAATTGAATGATATGTGCAAGTGTTCGACCGAATACTAGTAGCAGCCTCTAAACATAGAGTAGTGTTCGAAAAGAAAACAAAACAGTGCAAGGTACCGTGCTAAAGGCCTATAGACATATATGGCTTAAGACAAGTTAACTTGAGGTCTTGTTCTCGAAAGAAGCGAACCATTTTAGAACTCTTCTAAGCAGTAGGTTGAGTATGGTTTTGTCGAGGCATTACTATTAGTAAGGGCAGTTCTTAGTAATCCTGACCTTTCAAATCAACATCGTAGACTCGTTATCCTTTGCCGTAATGTCTTTGCCATAAAATATTTTTAGTTGTTTACTTGTTCGTTTGCATATTATTCACCTAATTATTCTTGAATTTTCTATTGCATTCTTACTCTTATCTGGTCATGTCATAGCATTTTTCATTACTGCACGTATCATTATTCATTCAAATTACCACTGCAATCTTATCACTATTTTTTTCATAAAATTAATCATAACTTACTTTAATAATTTGACCAAATTATACTATTCTAATCCCTATGGAGACAATCTCACTCATCACTTTATTACTTGTTCAACGTGTATACTTGCACAATTTGCAAATCATATTCACAAGTGACAAGTTTTTGGCATCGTTGTCAGGGATTGGCAATTGGTGAAATTTTTATTTTATTTTATTTTGTTTTCTTAGCTTTATTTAACTTAGTTGTATTTAATTTCTATAGGTTGCCATCAATTTATGAGAAGAGACATCCCTGCTAACAAAAAGTATCCTTTTGATTGAGATATTGAAAGAAATTTGTGAAGGAGAAGAAGGGAGTTATGTAATATAGCTTGGAAATCCTAGCCTAAATTATCCTGGTCTCAATGACGATCCCATTATTCATCGTGTGATAGACGATAGAAACAGACCAATTCAGGAACATGCTATTCCAGTTTTGGATGATTTGAATCTAGGATTAGTAAGACCATACATACAAGCTCAGGAATTCAAGTTGAAACCAGTAATGTTTTAGATGTTGCAAATAGTAGGACAGTTTGGTGGATTACCTACTGAAGATCCAAGACTACATTTAAGACTTTTTCTAGAAGTTTGTGACTCGTTTAGACAACAGGATGTTCCTGAAGACTCATTGCGGCTTAAATTGTTTCCATATTCCTTGAGTGATCATGCAAGAGCGTGACTGAATGCTTTGTTATTGGGAACAGTGGCAGCATGGAATGGTCTTTTCCAAAGATTTTTGCTAGGGTATAATCCACTAAATATAAATGCAAAGCTTAGAAATGACATCATATCTTTTCGACAAGCGGAGGATGAAATGCTATATAAAGCTTGGGAATGATTTAAAGAATTCCTTCGAAAATGTCCAATGCATAGATTCCAACACTGAATGTTGATGGAGATATTTTATAACAGGTTGAATGCACATACGATGATGGTTGCTGATGCTTCTGCCAATTGTACCTTGTTGGATAAATCTTATAATAAAGCTTATGAGATTTTGGAAAAAAATTACCAACAATGATTATCAATATCCTATCACAAAAGTTGGGACGGGTAAGAAAGTTGCTGGTACCATGGAGCTTGATGCAATCACTTCATTAATATCCCTAATATCTTCTTTTGCTAGTATGATCAAAACAATGAAGAGGCCTACTGCAGTCGAGGAGATGAAATCAGTTGAACTACATGTGTTTGATGAATGCCCATCAAACCCACTATCTGTATACTACATGGGTAATTTTTTAACCAAAATAATAACCCCTATTCCAACACCTAGAATACAGGGTGGAAGCAACATCCCAAATTTAGTTGGAATAATCAAGGTGCGGGGAATTTAAACAATGTTGTGAGACAGAATGCTAATAGTGCACTGCCTGGTTATAATCATCCTATGCTGAGGCAAAGTGTTTAATAGGGTCAAGTATCATCCTCTACCTCCGTTGAAGCCTTGCTAAAAGAATATATGCCCAAGAATGATAATGTAATTTAGAGCCAGGCTGCATCTGTCAGAGCTCTTGAGAATCAAGTGGGACATATAGCGAATGTTTTAAATTCGAGGCCACAATGAGCATTGCCAAGCGATACTGAGAATTTGAGAACACAAGGGAAGGAACAGTGCAAGGGAATCACTCTCAAAAGTGGGACACAATTGAATGATGTTATCCAAGAAACCACTGTAGAAGATGACAACTCCAGACTCAACCATGGAAAGACTTTACAGTCAATTGAAAAGTATACCGCACCTGAAAAGGGTAAATAGAAGAATGTTATAGCAAAATCAGATCATGTTGCAAACAAAAATGCCAGAGCAAAAAAATATCAGCAACCTGAAGGACGACTACCTCTACCTTTTTCTCACCGATTCCATAATTTCAAATAGGATGTTCAGTTCAAAAGATTTTTGGAAGTCTTAAAGCAACTCCAGTTATGGGAAGTTTATAAAAGATATACTGTCTAGGAAGCACAGATTGGGAGAATTTGAGACTGTTGCTCTCACTGAAGGGTGAATAGGAATTTTGATGAATAAATTGCCTCCAAAGTTGAAGGACCCAGGGAGTTTCACTATCCCATGTTCAATTGGAAATTATTATGTTAATAAGGCATTATGTGATTTAGGAGCAAGTGTAAATCTAATGCCTATGTCTATTTCAGGAAGCTGGGAATTGGGAAAGCAAGACCTACTACAGTTATGTTGCAACTGGCTGATTGATCCTACTCACATACGGAAGGTAAAATTGAAGATGTGCTGGTAAGAGTAGATTAGTTTATTTTTCCTATAGATTTCCTTATTTTATAATGTGAAACTGACCAAGATGTGCCAATTATTCCTAGAAGTCCTTTTCTTGCTACTGGTAGGACTTTAATTGATGTGCAGAAAGGTGAAATGACTATGAGGGTAAATGATAAGTAGATTACTTTCAATGTATTTGATTCCCTGAAATGCACTAATGAGAATGAAGAATGCCATGCCATTGGGTTGATAGAAATAGCAGTAGAGGTGAAATTTGCAAAATGTTGCCACATCAATTTTAATAGTGATGAAGACTCACTTGAGCAAAGTGACGCAGTAATTTTTGAGGACATAGGTGAACTTATGGAAGCTAAGTAGTTTGTGGGCAGAGTAGGGAAGAAGTTTGAATCCTTGGATTTATTTGATCACTCTTTTAATCCTCCTAAACCTTCTATAGAGGAACCTTCCACATTGGATTTGAAACCTTTTCTATAGCATTTAAAATAAACATATTTGGAAGACAATAGCATTTTGCCAGTAGTAATTTTTGCGGAGTTGACACTCGGGCAAGAGGTCAAGTTGTTAGAATTCCTTCCACAATCAAAGAAGCCATTAGGATGGACCCTTACTGATATAAACGGAATTTGTCCTATTCTCTGCATGCATAGAATTTTGTTGGAGGATTTCCATAGCAATTTTATTGAACAATAGAGAAGACTAAATCCGATCAAGAAAGAAGTTGTCAAGAAATAGATCATTAAATGGCTTGATGTTGACATTATTTACCCAATATCTAATATCTTATGGGTGAGTCATGTACAATGTGTGCATAGGAAAGGAGGTGTCACAGTAGTGAGTAACGATAACAATGAGCTCATTCCGACTCACAGTGTCACGAGATGGAGAGTATGTGTGGACTATCGCAAGCTTAACAAGGCAACTAGAAAGGACCATTTTCCCTACCATTTATTGATCCGATGTTAGATAGATTAGTTGGGAAAGCTTTCTACTTTTTTTTTGGATGGTTATTTAGGGTATAACCAGATTGTCATCGCTCATAATGACCAAGAGAAGACCATTTTTACATTTCCTTATGGAACCTTTATGTTTAGACGGATGCTATTCGGGTTATGTAATGCCCTGACAATCTTTCAGCGTTGTATGATGGTCATATTCTCGGACATGGTGGAAAACTTCCTTGAAGTCTTCATGGATGATTTCTCTGTGTTTGGCAATGATTTTAAGTATTACTTAAAAAAATTGAGAAGTAGTTTTGTGTCGTTGTTAAGAAACAAATCTTGTTTGAATCGAGAAAAATGCCACTTCATGGTTCGTGAAGGAATTGTTCTTGGGCATAGAATATCATAGCGAAATATTGAAGTGGACAGAGAAAAAATTGAAGTAATAGAAAATTTTGCACCTCCTACCAGTTTCAAGGGTATTAGAAGTTTTTTAGGTCATGCAAGATTTTATAGAATATTCATTAAGGATTTCTCAAAGATATCTAAGCCCTTGTGCACTGTGTTGGAGCAAAATAGATCTTTTAATTTTGATGAACATTGCTTGGTTGCTTTCAAAGAAATGAAGAAACGACAGGTAGCTGCACCAATTCTAATAGCTTTGGAATGGACACTGCCTTTTGAACTCATTTGTGACGCCAGCGATTATGCTATGGTAGCAGTGTTGGGGGAAAGGAAAGAAAAAGTACTACATGCAATATATTATACAAGCAGAACCTTGATGGGTGCACAGCTTAGCCATACCACACAGAAAATGAGTTATTGGTTGTGGTGTTCGCATTCAATAAATTCCACTCTTATCTAGTTCGTACCAAGGTCACGGTCTACACAGATCACTCTGCTATTATTAAGTATTTGGTGAGCAAGAAAGATGCCAAACCAAGATTGATTAGGTGTGTAACACCCCAAACCCGGCCTAGACGTTATGGCCGAATCTATGATGTCACATTGAAGTGTGTTTTGAAAAACATTGTTCTGTTTGAAAAGTTCGTACTATATTAAAACCCTCGTAATGATCTTTAACAAAACTTTTAAGTATCTTGTTTGTTAATAAAAACTCAAATAGATTTACTCAGTTTAGGTTGTTATTACTTTAAAGACATTGTTTGTTACGGAAGCTTTTGATAGATATTGTAAAGGCGAGGTGTTTTGAAAACATTTATCTTTTTGAAAATAAGCGTCCTAATACCACTAGTAGATATAAATTAAAGTAAGTAAACCCCAAATTAAAGTAAAAATTTAAAGAGGCCTTATTACATAGCAAATACCCAAATTTAATAGCTTAAAGATTAAAAATTAAAACAACAAAAAAAATTAGTTGTGTGGCTTTCGTCGAGTCCCTTACAGCACTGACCCGCCTAATGATTACCTACACAGGAAAGCAGAAGGGTGAGTTTATGAAAAACTCAATGTGCATTCCCTTTACAATAATCAGTCAAATCGTAGGTAAAGATAGTTTGGGCCTAAGCCCGTTTCAGTGATAGTCCAGTAACAGTGTGGCCTTAGCCCATTACAGTAACAGTATCAGTGTGGGCCTTAGCCCATTATAGTAACAATATCATAAATGCAAATAGAAGTCCTACCTATCTATCCTCTACACTCCACTCCGTCCATCCCTACACTTTATGTGGGGATAAAATCAACCCACCCATCCTTACACTGAAAATATAGCACCGGTTGCAGTACTAAACAGTATTTGCAGCAGAACTGCCAGTATAGTATATACTTCCTCCAAATATATCAAACCCACCCCATGCAACATGTCGTGTCATAATGTTATACGTGTATGCAAAATGTCATGCTCGAATATAGTTAAACATATCATAAGGTATATCAGTCAATTTACCTCTTAGAGGTAAAACAGTCATTTCATTAGCGTGGGGTCTAAGTGTACTTATCAACCCAACAGTAGGTCCACAGTCGTCCGGCGGCCCGTGCAACCTTAATGGTCAAATCGTGAAAATGGGCCCAAAGCCCACAACACAACCCATGTGGGCCCACACGCCCGTGTGGCCCAATAAGCCCAAACATGCCTTGGCCATGCGAACTACATAGCCTGGCCCTATAATCTCCACACGTCCGTGTGGTTTACCCGTGTTGGCCTACGGGCTCATGAGGACCACACTGCCCATTTCGGCCCAACGTGGCCCAAATCGGCCTAAGCCCATGCAATCGCTCATGGCGGCCTCTACTGTCAAACGCCCACGTTTTATGTGTTCGAATCACCACACGAGCGAGCGCACACTCGTATAGCGTTTATAGACAAGTTTATTGGCTTTTTCTGATTAACAGCTATTACAGTGTGACTACACACCTGGTTGCGAAAACGAGCGAATTAACCCACGTGTACTCCAACCTATTACAACAGAAGCTTCGGTTATAAACCTAACACACGAGTTGAAAGAAACCCTAACCAAAACTTGATCAAAAGATTACTTACTATCGCCTTGCTTGAATGAGTGTGGTCTTAGCCCGCTCAGATCGCTGACGAAAGTCGATAAAAGACTCCCTGCTGATTATCTGCATGACAACCGAAACTATTACTCATGTTTACCCATACATATGGGTTGAATCAATGTATATCAGCCTAAAGAAAATGTAACCCCAAAATAAAGGAAATAAATATTCGGCCAATACCAACTCAAGCCAAAATATCTCATTTAGGATCAATCACAATGAATGGCATTACCTCAGGTTAAGAACGTGAGAAAAGGTTCCTATCATTTTTGTAGCACTAGAGAACTCCTTCACTCCTCGAGAATTACTTAAACTCGAAAGAACACCATAACCAAGAGAAATAAGATAAGAATCGACATTCAGAGAAAAGAGAAGAAAAGACAAAAAGCAGAGGCAACACAGGGACTTACCAAACAATATTCAACCAATACACTAGTGAAAAGGGAAGGGATCCAGAGAGAATAGAGAGAAGAACAGAAAAGGGGAAAAGAAGTATTTGGTCCAAGCTATAACCAATTGTGAAAGGAATAAGATAAAATCTAGAACCGAAAGTGAGAAGAGAAAATGATGAAGAAATCGGTTAAAGCTCAAGAGAGGGGAGATGTGACAGCCCTAAAGTGACCCTAGTCGGAAAGCAGTTTCAGGACCGCTAAACCGAGTCACCAAATTATTTGAATATGATATTTATTGTCTAAAATATGTGAATATAAATGTGTGAAAGTTTTAAGCTTCGATTTAGTAAATTGCATGTGAATTTAGTCAATAGAACTTATGTGTGACACTTTTGAAATGTGATAGATCAAAACATAAGGATCTATTAGTGCATGTAAGAAAAAGGAGGGGACTTGCATGTCAATTTCCCCCCCATTTAGTAGTGGCCGACCATGACAAATAGGGTGGACAAGGTGTGATGGGCAAAACATGTCATAGACATGTTATGTTGGTGCATCATGGGAGGAACAACAAAATAAAAAGTTAGCAATAAAGAAATGGAAAAAGGAAAATGATGAAAGAAAAAAAAGGGATCATCATTCATGTTCTTGCTAGTCGAATCTAAAGAAAAAAAAAGGGAACAAGAGCATTCGGTGATGAAAACAAGTTGTGTCCTTTAATTCTTCTTGGCCGAATTGAAAGGAGGAAGAAAGGAGTGAAGTAATCGGCCATCTTAGGTCAATATTAAGGTAAGGTGTTCATATTAGTTCTTGAAATTTTAGTTGATCTTGGGTGAGATATCAAGTTATTTTTTTTGTAACCCATGATGAAATTTTGATTTTGGATTGAGTAAGGTTTTTGACTATGGTAGTTAATAATGGTGAGTTTTGTTGTTTCATGTTAAAGTTAGGTGAATGATGATGGATGAGTGTTTGAACCATAAAAAGAATTCGGCTACCTTGTTATGAACTAGGGCCGAATGTGAGTTGGTTGTGGTTGAATATTGCATGCTTGGTAGAATGGTGGATGAAAGTGCCGAATGTGGTCTTTGGTTTGGCATGAAGTGATAAATAAATGTTTAAAAGATAGCTTAAGTTAATTGATACTCACTAATGAGTTCGAATGGAAGCTTTGTTAAGTGGGAAATGAGTGGCCGAGAGAGAGAATTATGGACTATTGCCGAATGTATGTTGGATTGATAGAGTCTCCAAATTGATTTTATGTGTGTCTGCATGACCGAATATAATCGGCCACATGAGTAAAGAAATGGGTTATTTGATATGTGGTAAAAGTTAAGTGTTAAACGAAATGGAAATGAAATCATATTGGAATATGTATACTCGACCACATGAATGAGTACATAGGTTGATGTGTATGTTCGGCCATAGGTAAACATATTGATGGCTTTATCTTGACTTAGAAAATTCGGCTAAGGTGAATATTGGCTAATATGTTGAGTTGATTCATGATTTCATATGTATGTGACTTTAGTGTCTAATGTATATATATGAGCTAAGTACCTTGAGTTCCTCTTTTGATACTCAAATGATTAAATCAATTTATTTGTTAAATTAAGCTCAAGAGCAAAGGGGAACTAAATCCGATAAAGGGAAGGAAAAAGTGGTCGAATAGCCATCGAAATCGTTCGACAACATCCGAGGTAAGTTTTCGAGCAATGAGACTTAGTTTATGATTTGATTAAGTCATAATGTATGTGCATAGAGATCATGTTATAAAGCAAACTAAACCATGCTGTTTGTATGTGGCTAGTGAGCCGAAATGGGAATGCTTAATACGTGACTTGTGTTTGAACTCTAATTATGAAAATGAAATTAGATGTGTCATGATTTATTGATATGTGCATGAATGTTCGGATGATAACCGGGCTAAGTCCCGAGAGCATTTGAGCTAGTGGCTAATTCCGGGCTAAGTCCCGAAGGCATTCGTGCGAGCTACTATATCCGGGCTAAGTCCCGAAGGCGTTTGTGCGAGCTATTATATCCGGGCTAAGTCCCGAAGGCATTTGTGCGAGTTATTATACCGGGCTAAGTCCCGAAGGCATTTGTGCAAGTTACTATAACCGGGCTAAGTCCCGAAGGCATTTGAGCTAGTGGCTATATCCGGCTAAACTTCAAAGGTACTTGGTTTGAGAACGAGTGATCTTGCTGTAATAATTTAAATTGATACGCTCGTAAAACCCAACAATGAGGTACGTTTCGTATATGCATTAGGGTGGTGATTCCGTTTAACTAATATTCGCTCAGTAAATTAATGAGCTTCCGGCCTTGGCTAAGTTGATCCTTTGTGTATGAATATAAGGGTTGGTAATGTGAAGTAAGTATGATATTGAGAATTTGTGCATACGAGATTATCCGTTTA
The DNA here is from genome assembly GCF_007990345.1 of Gossypium hirsutum. NCBI lineage: Eukaryota > Viridiplantae > Streptophyta > Magnoliopsida > Malvales > Malvaceae > Gossypium > Gossypium hirsutum. The sequence continues at coordinate 85,577,576 of NC_053426.1, forward strand.
GCCATATGAATGCTATACTTTGGTTGTGTCTAATTTCATGGCTGAAACTTACTAAGCATTAAATGCTTACTCCGTTTCTTTGATTCTCTGTTTTATAGATTTTGGGTTCGTCAGCTATCGGACTCGGGATTGTTGAAGTTGAAGTCGTCCACACTATCAAAGCCCCTTTTTGGTACACTTTTGGTTGAACTTTGAAATGGCATGTATAGGACTACCCGTTTTGTTGTTGGTCATGGACCCTTTGGTTTTGTGTAAATTTGGATAGCCATGCGAAAATGGCTTATATACACTTTGAGCTTAGTATTATAATCTTCTTGTATGATGTTCATTAAGAGGTATGGAAATGTTTGGGAACGATTAGTCGTTGGAATGGTTAATCATGATCATATTTTGTGCTATATATGCTAAAGGGCTAGTTGAATCATGGAAACTATGTAATAGGTAAAGTCTACCTTAAAAATAGATGCTGATAGCAGCAGTGACATGAATGCAAAAAATCACTAAAAATAGTAGGAATGGAATTAAATAGTTAATAAATTATTTAATCGAACCTTGATGAATCTATTTTCATAGGAAAGTAACGAAACGATCCTATGAACAGTATATTATGAGATATTTAAGTTTTCGCGAAACAGGATCAGAACGGTTTCTGGATTCCCTGTTCCGACTTTGGAAATTCATTACAAATTAACCAGAGATAATTAGAAGTCATGACATATATTTATAGTTTCCTTTTCGAGTCTAGTTTCTATAGAAACAAACGGCATCAGTATTGAATCCCTGTACAGGGAGATATCCAAGTCGTAATGCGCAAAGGTCAGTGTAGTCGAACCCTGAAATAGGTGAGACTTTAACTAATAAACTGTACTAATTAGCTCGACCAAAAATTCTATAAAAAAATTTGTAGATTGATATATGAGTCTAGTTTCAGGAAAAATTTACGAAACTGATTTTCTAGTTTTGAAACTCAAGATATGATTTTTAAGGCGACAGTGATGCAGTAACCCGTGTGTCTGGAAATTTTTAAATGGACTATGGAAATAAGTGAATTAAGGCTGTTAACCCCTTGTGTCCGACCCCGGCGACGGTCTCGGGTACGGGGTGTTACAGGAGAATAGACAGGAATCGGCCTAACCAAAAAAAATACAACTGCGAGAGAGTCAGGAAGAAAGAGTAGCAAAGGAAGTCGACTAACCAATTGACTGAAAGGGAAATTAAAGTTACACAACAAGCGCAAAAACAAAAAGTACCCGAAAGACACCAAAAAAAAGTAGGCCAGTCAAACCGAAAGTGCAAAGAAGCAAAAAGAGAAAAAACTTGGTAATAGACGAAATGGAGAAAAGAACCCACTACACTCCAACCGAATTCCCTTGTGCACCTAGAGTCCCCAAATGGCACCAACACTCTCCTCACTTGACTCCTCAATATTTTCCATCTAAACACTATCCATATCCCTTCAAACTCCTAACTTTCCTCCTCACAACATTCCTAGATTTCGGTTACACACTTCCCACTCCCCTCAACACTCTCAACCGCCCATGAGCATCAGAATCCTACTGAAAAACAACCTCTTACATGGCACAGCAGTAAAAAGACACCCCCTTGTGCACAGTAGGACTCGAACTCAAGTCCCTTAGCTTAGTAACAAGCCATTATCCCTTGGACCAATAGGCTTTTTATGACATATTTTACCCTAAATAATTTAAAAATCTACTAACCATGGCAAAAGTTCATTCCTTAAAACAAAGTATTTTTTTTCAAATGCCCAAGCCTGAACCCAATACGTCTCAGGCGCTTCCCAGGGCACTTAACCATTGAGACAAGCATGCATTTGAGTTACACAACACACAGAAAATAAGTCCCTACATTTTAGGGCGTTACAACTCTACCCCCTAAAATAATTTCGGCCTCGAAATTTACCTGATCAAAACAAATGAGGGTTTTGCTGTCGCAATTTCTCCTCAGGTTCCCACGTGGCTTCCTCAGAGCCGTGATTACGCTATAGTATCTTAACTAGTGAGACGGACTTTATCCTCAGCACCTTCACATCACGGTTTAAAATCTAAACCGGCTTTTCCTCAAAAGTCAGATCTGGCCTAACCTTAATTTCCCAGTCGAGATAATATGCGCAAGATTAGAGCGATAACGCCTCAGTATAGAGACGTGGAACATATCATGAATCTGGTCCAACTCTGAAGGTAACTAAAGTTGATAGGCAACCAGTCCCACATGCTTCAATACACGGTATGGCCCAATGAACCTAGGGCTTAACTTGCCCTTCCAACCAAACCTTAGTACCTTCTTCCATGGTAAGACCTTGAGAAAAACTAAGTCCCCCACAAAAAACTCAATCTCCTTACGCCTAAGATTCGCATACGACTTTTATCTGTCAGATGTCACATTCAGTCTATTCTTAATCAGTCTAACTTTGTCCTCGATGTCAGAAACCAACTAATGACCCAGAACATGCCGTTCACCCAACTTTATCCAACAAGAAGGAGTGCGACACCTATGAATGCCTCGTAAGGTGCCATCTGTATGCTAGACTGGTAGCTATTGTTGTATGCAAACTCTGCCAACGACAAGTAATCCTCCCAACTACCCCGGAGGTCAATCACACAACTCCTTAACATGTCCTTCAGTATCTGAATCATCCTCTCCCACTGCCCGTCTGTCTAAGGAGGAACGCAGTACTGAAGTCTAACCTTGTACCCAATGCCTCATGTAACTTCTTCCAGAACTGATACGTGAAACGATGATCTCTATCAGATATTATATAAACTGGTACCCCATGCAGCCTCACTATTTCCGACACATACAACTTAGCTAGCTTCTGTAACGGGTAGTCAGTACGAACAGGTATGAAATAGGCAGATTTAGTTAATCGAACTATGATGACCAATACTAAATCCTTCTTAGTAGGTGTTAAGGGCAGCCCACTAACGAAGTCCATAGTTATTTTCTCCCACTTCCAAAGCGGAATCTTAACTGGCTAAAGCAACCCTGAAGGTAACTGATACTCCATCTTAACTTGCTGGCAAGTTAGGCATTTACCCACAAAATCAGTAACTTCACGCTTAAGACCTAACCACCAATATAACTTCTGAAGGTCTTGGTACATCTTATTCATGCCAGGATGCATAGCATAAGGACTACTATACACTTCCTACACTATCGACTGCCTCAAATCAGTATCTTTCGGTACACAAACTCTCCCGTGGAAACAAAGTACCCCTTCGCTATTCAGTCCAAAATCTGAAGTGTCCCCACTCTCAATCTGTCGGAATCGAGGACCCAATGACTCATCTTCTAACTATTTACCCATAATTTGTTCAATCTACGTCGGTTTAACCTGAAGTTAGGCCAACAAACTCCCATCATGGAATAAGCTGAGTCGAGCGAACATCACCATTAGATCAGTCACAGCTCTGCGGCTCAATGCATCGGCTACCATATTAGCCTTACTAGGATGGTATTCAACCAAATAGTCATAATCCTTGAGCAGTTGAATCCATCTACGCTGCTTAAGGTTTAGTTCTTTCTGAGTGAGGAGATACTTGAGGTTCTTGTGATCCTTGTAAATGATACACTTCTCACTGTACAGGTAATGCCTCCAAATTTTTAGTGCGAACACCACCGCGGCCAACTCCAAGTCACGTGTCAGATAGTTCGCCTCATGCGTCTTAAGCTGACGAGATGCATATGCCACTACCTTACCCTCTTGCATCAGTACACATCCCAGTCCAACATGTGATGCATCACTGTAGACAGTAAATTCCTTCCCAGATTCTGGCTTTATTAAGACGGGGGCCTCAGTTAGAACTTTCTTCAGCTTCTCAAAACTCTCTTGCTGCTTATCAGTCTAGTTAAACGGTACCCCTTTACGCAACAACTTAGTTAGAGGTGTAGCAATCAACGAAAACCCCTCAACAAACTGTCTATAATACCCTGCCAGACCCAGAAAACTCTGAATCTCAGGTACTGACTTAGGCTGCTTCCAATCCAAAACAGCTTCAATTTTCTGAGAATCAACCCTAATCCCCTCGGCAGATACCACATGTCCCAGAAATGTTACCTCTCGTAACCAAAATTCACACTTGCTGAACTTAGCATACAATTTTTTCTCCATCAGAATCTGTAGAACAATTCAGAGATGTGCATCATGTTCATCTTCAGTTCTCGAATACACTAGAATATCATCTATAAACACCACTATGAACCGATCCAGATAGGGCTGGAACACTCAGTTCATCAAATCCATAAAAGCCACTAGTGCGTTCGTCAGTCCAAACGGCATCACTAGGAACTCGTGATGACCATAACGAGTCCTAAATGCTGTCTTGTAAACATCAGTCTCCTTGACCCTCAGTTGATGGTACCCTGAACCGGAGATCGATCTTAGAGAAGACTGAAGCTCCTCGAAACTGGTCGAATAAATCGTCTATCCTCGGTAGGGGGTACTTATTCTTAATAGTCAATTTGTTCAGCTGCCAATAATTGATGCGCATACGTATGGTTCCATCCTTCTTTTTTACAAATAAAACCATTATTCCCCATGGAGACACACTAGGACAGATGAACCCTTTGGTCCAGCAATTCCTGAATCTGAGCTTTAAGCTCTACAAGCTCCTTCAGTGTCATTCTATAAGGGGCGATAGACACCGGAGCTGTACTTGGCAAGAGCTCTATCCCAAACTCAACTTCACTGTTAGAGGGTAACCCAAACAGTTCATCGGGAAAAACATCAGAAAAATCCTTAACCATTCTGATATCTTTAACAGAAAGAACTTCAGAATCGACAACACTGATATAGGCTAGATATGCCTTACAACCCTTATGAACCAATTTCTTAGCTCTAAGTGCAGAAATCACATTTGACAGATAATTTCGATGCTCCCCAATCACAACTACCTCGTCACCATCCGCAGTTTTTAGTATCACCCGCTTAGCAGCACAGTCCAAACTCATTTGATGCTTAACCAGACAATCCATGCTAGGTATTAAGTCAAATTCTCCAAAAGGGAGTTCCATTAAATCTACCAAAAAGATCCTTCCTTGAACCTCCAAAGGTACATCCTTAAACAGTTTATTCACTCTCACTGACTTCCCTAAAGGACTCAACACAGTAACTTCACTAGTAGTGGTTTCAACCATAATACCCAAAGTCTCAGACACAGTGCATGCTATATAAGAGTGCGTAGATCAAACATCAATCAATGCAGTATAAGGTACATTATGGATAAAGAACGTACCTGTACTAACATTTGGAGCATCTCCGTCCTCTCGGTGACTACAGTGTAAGCCAGTGCCAGTTGCCTCGCCTTAGTATGACCAGCACTTCTGCTCGGAGCTCCACGACCACGGCCCATACCATTTCCACCTCTAGCATGACCACGGCCTCTCGGTGGCTGCTGAACACCTCTCGGTGGCTGAACAGTATGCATACCAATAGCTTGCATCTGATCGGGCCTCCATGGACAATCCCTGATTCGGTGCTCCATAGATCCAAACCTCAAACATGCCCCTAACCCTTTTCAGCACTCACCCTGATGGCATCTCCCACAATTAGCACAAGGCTGTGGTCCAGTAGCAGCAACAAGGGCCCTAACTCTGGCTGGCGCATCAAATCTGGCCTTCTTTGTAACACCCCAAACCCAGCCCAAACGCTATAGGAGAATCTGGTGTGTCACATTGAAGTGTTTTAGCAAAAATCGTGTTTTCATTGAAAACCCTTCTTAAAATAAAAGAAACCTTAATTAACTAAAAAAAATTCCTTAACTTCACTTGTTTAAAGTATATGTTTTTAAGAAAACATGTTATTTAAAAACTGAGTTGCAGAAGCATAGAAAAACATACTATAGTTTAAGAAACCATGTTCAACTTCTTATAATTACATAGCATAAAAATAATAAACCAAATAATTCAAGTAATAATAACATAATGAAAACCTTATTACAATCTGATCTGAACACACTTAAAAGGAAATAAAAACTTAAATGCTTAAAAAAACCAAGTCTGAATTATCTTGCTAGCCGGCCACCCAGAGTCCTCCAAACATCGAACCATCTACTAAGCATCACCTGAAAATAAAATAAAAGAGGGGGTGAGTTTTCGCAAACTCAGTGTGTACAACCCTCAATGAAAAACAAGCATTCAAAGAGAAATCATCAAACATGCAAAGCAATCCAACCCAAATTATCCATCCGTTACACACCAGCTCCGTCCCCTGTCACACCATGTGGGGATATAAAAATCGACCCACCCAGCCCACACACCAATGGTAGCCCAGTTGCGGAACTACCTTTATTTACATATTGGGCTTTAAAAGTCGTCGGTGGATCCACGATTGTCAGGCAACCAGGCGATCCTCATATACTTCCTCCGTTCCATAGTTCCCACCCTATATGCAACCTAAGCAAAACATCATATGTATGCATGTCACATCCATAAAACTTACATTCAACACCTAGGGGTATTTTGGTCATTTTTACCCTTAGGGTCATTTTGGTAATTTTCCTTTAATTATGGTTTTCACTTACCTTAACCTGTTAACAAGTCCCGTGAGCTAAGATGAATGAATACTATGCACCAAGTAGGATTCCAGAGAAGAGGAGGTGGGCCATTAAGACCGCTTAAGTACTAAGCTCTCCCCAGATCCAATACTAGACATGCATATACCCGTTGCCACACCTTAACCCTTTGACTTGTCCACAGTCACAATATATTAATTAAGTCTTATGTAGTTATCATATACTAGGCCCAAAACCCCTTACAACGCCCAAACAAATTCACATACCTGCATCTAGCCCATTAAGCCTAATCATATTCATATGGCCTATTAGGCCCAAATCACATTTATATGGCCCGTTAGGCCCAATCACATTCATATTCATGCTCACATACAAATTCCTATCACATATCATCAATATTAGTTTTTGCCTATTATGGGCCCAATAGCCCATCGGGCCCATTTAATCTATTTTGGCCCGTATGGACAAATCACAACTCAAGTCCACAGAATCGCCCGTGGGTCTCAAGCAACCTATTGGTCTCCCCCTTACAAGTGTTCATGAACTCGCAAGACTATCGAAGCCAAACTTTCAACTTTTCGGCATTTCGACATTTCGTCATTTCGGCATTTCAGCTTTTGCTGATTCATAGTGTGTGTGTAGTGTATGTACACACCTGGTAGGCAAGCGTGCTGCAATTTCCTTAGCCCAAACCTACAAACGATATCACCCTTCAATTAATCGTATGCTTAATACATATTTTACCCAAAAATCGAAACCTTACCTTAACCTTACCTTGAGCACCAATCCCTAATAGCTTTTCCTTGATCACGTACTCCCTAGATATGCATTAATATTACTCATTAAAACCAAATACTAGGGGATGAGCATCCAACATAATTCACCCCCTTATCTCACTTAAGACCATTCGGCCAACATTAGCCAATAAGAGAGAAATACTTACTAAAATCGTAAAGCACCTAAGGAGCAATTCGACAGAGAGCTAAAATTCGAGATCCAATACTGATTCCCTACCAAAGTTGATTAAAAAGAGTGAGGGAGGGGAGTAATCGGTATTAACAATACTAGCCGAAAAAGAGATAAGGTACTTACCCCAAAAGGGTAATCGGCCCAAGGGAGATTCAACTTTTTAGCTTTTAAACTGATATGGTGAATAAGGTTTTTTTGGCACAAATTAAAGAAGAAGGGTAGAAGAAGGAATCAGCTAACCCAAAAGGTAAATCAAAAGAGATCTGAGGAGAGAAAGAATGACAAAAGAATCAGCTAGCAAAGATAGAAAAGCCAATCGACATTAAAAAAAAATAAAGAATTTGGCATTAGCTTAGGATCCCAAACTCAGCACATATTTATACCCTCTAGCCAAATTTCCTAACCTTCAATTCCCAATTCAGCTCCATCACTTCCCCCTTCTCATCTCATCATTTTTCTCCCTGATAACTCCCCAATCTATTTCCTGAATTTTCTCTTTTGAACACTCCCCTTAGAGTCCATCTTCACGCCACTTCCAATCTTCTAGAAGGCCAAAATTAAACTCCCAAAAATACTAATCTAGGATTCGAATCTCGAATCTCCTTGCTATCCACTAACGCCACCTCCCTACACCCTAAGTGGCGTCACTTAGCCACTCCTCCGTAAGGTTTTTTGATGCCATTTTCCCCTATCTTTATTTAAAAGCCCATCTACTCCTAACCCAGATTCTTTTAATAATTAAATTAAAATTCCTCCACCACAAAACTCAACCCAAAACTTCTCCAACAAACCTAGACACTTAAAATTCCTTAAAAGCCAACAAGTCATTTGTCATTTTCTTGCTCACTTAAAAATTTTATGAAACCCAAAGCCCAAAGCCCAATTAATCTAGGCCAAAAATTCGGGGCATTACAACTCTACCCCTAAAAGAAATTTCATCCTCGAAATTCCCAACTATTAGTACAACTACATAACATAGACTACCACACCATGCTCCCGCTGTGCACGCTAATTCCAAACTAAGTAAATAGCACATTATGGATAAAGTACGTACCAATATCCGCCTTTAGAGCGTCTCCGTCATCTCGTCGACGTGCTGCATAGACCAACGTTGGCTGTCTCGCCTCAGTATGACCTGCACCTCTGTCCGGTGCTCCACGGCCAAAACCGTTTCCACCCCTGGCCTGACCATGGCCTCTGGCCGGCTACTGACCACCCCTCGGTTGCAGTACATCACCTCGGCCCGCATCTGGCACCTGAGCTGGCATTCTAGGGCAATTCTTGATCCTATGCTCCATGGATCCACAAGCTAGACGAGCTCCCACAAACCCGGCCCAGACGCTCTGGCCGAATCTGACGTGTTACGCTGAAGTGTTTTAGCAAAAATCGTGTTTTCATTGAAAACCCTTCTTAAACAACAGAAACCTTAATTAACCTAAAAAAAAATAAAGACACATTTCAGTTGCGGAAGCCTTTCTTAAAACATTTGATTTAAGAAGACTTTATCATTTAAAAATTAATATTCAAAAAAGTAGAAAACATATTATAATTTAGGAATCCCAAGTTCAACTTCTCGTAATTCCAATGAAAATAATAATATTTCAAGTAATAATAGCATAATAAAAACCTTATCACAATCTGGTCTGAAACATACTTAATAAAATAAAACTTATAAGCTTAAGAAAAAGAAGTCCAAATTTGTCTTGCTAGCTGGCCACCCAGAGTCCCTCCAAACATTGAACCGTCTAATGAGCATCACCTAAAAATAAAATAAAAGAGGGGGTGAGTTTTCGCAAACTCAGTACGTATAACCCTCGATGAAAAACAAGCATTCAAAGACAAATCATCAAACATGGAATGCAATCCTATCCAAATTATCCATCCGCTACACACCAGCTTCGTCCCCTGTCACACCATGTGGGGATATAAAAAATGACCCACCCAGCCCACACACCAATGGTAGCCCGGTTGCGGAACTACCTTCATTTAAATATTTGGGCTTTAAAAGCCGTCAGTGATTGTCAGGAAACCATGCGATCCTTATATACTTCCTCCGTTCCATAGTTCCCACCCTATATGAAACCTAAGCAGAACATCATATGTATGCATGTCACATCCATAAAACTTACATTCAACACCTAGGGGTATTTTAGTCATTTTCGCCCGTAGGGGCATTCAGTAATTTTCCTTTAATTATGGTTTTCACTTACCTTGAACCGTTAACAAGTACCGCGAGCTAAGATGAAAAAATACTATGAACTAGGTAGGATTCCAGAGAAGAAGAGGTGGGTCATTAAGACCGCTTAAGTACCAAGCTCTCCCTAGATCCAATCCTAGACATGCATATGCCCGTTGCCACACGTTAACCCTTTGACTTGTCCACGATCGCAATATATTAATTAAGTCTTATGTAGTTATCATATACTAGGCCCAAAACCCCTTACAATGCCCAAATAAATTCACATACCTGTTTTTGGCCCATTAAGCCCAACCATATTCATATGGCCCATTAGGCCCAAATCACTTGTATATGGCCCATTAGGCCCAAATCCCATTTATGTGGCCCGTTAGGCCCAGTCACATTCATATTCATGCTCATATACAAATTCTTATCATATAGCATCAATATTCAGTTTTTGCCTATTATGGGCCTAACAGCCCATCAGGACCATTTAGCCTATTCTGACCCGTATGGCCAAATCACAACCCCAGTCCACGGAATCGCCCGTGGGTCTCAGAAAACCTATTGGTCACCCCCTTACGAATGTTCGCGCACTCGCAAGACTATAGTAGCCAAACTTTCGACTTTTCGGCATTTTAGCTTTTGCCGATTCATAGAGTGTGTGTGCAGTGTATGTACACACCTGGTAAGCAAGTGTGCCGCGATTCCCTTAGTCACCAACCTACAATGATATCACCCTTCCATTAATCGTATGTTTAATCCATATTCTACCAAAAAACCAAAACCTCACCTTAACCTTACCTTGAACACCAATCCTTAATACCTTTCTTTGATCACGTACTCCCTAGATCTGCATTAATCTTACTCATTAAAACCAGAATAATAGGTGACTCGTATCCAACACTAGTCCCCTTACCTTAGCTATGAACATTCGGCCACCTTAGCCAATGGGAGAGGAATACTTACCAATACCGCAACACCTAAGGAGTAATTCAACAATGAGCTAAGATCCGAGATCCGATACTAATTCCCTACCACAGTTGATTAGAAAGAGTGAGGGAGAATATTCGATACTTAGCAAAGAAAACCGATTGGAAGAGTAACACTTACACTAGATTTAGTCAAAGAGTATTCGGCTTTAGAGTTTGAATGGCAACAATTGCTTATTTGGCACCGAGGGAGCGAGGAAGAAGAATCAGCTAAACCAAAAAGTGAAACAAAGAAATCGGCACCAGGAAAATAAAAAAGAGAACAAGGGTTTTCAGGTTTTAAAGAAATCGACAGAAAGAAAAGGAAGAAAATAAAAGGATTTTCAGCTTTTAGGGTAGAGGGTTTCTGGCAACAAGGTGAGAAAAAGATTTTGGCATTAGCCTCATACCCTTGCATTTGGCACCTATTTATAACCCTGATGGCCCAACTCCTCAAGCCCAAGTTCCCATTTCGACTCCACTTACTCCTCACTTCTTATCTCCTCGTTTTTCTCCCTGATAACCCCTTGATCTTTTCCTTAGATTTCTCTCCTGAACACTTCCCTTGGAGTTCATTTCCACGCCACTTCCAACCTTCTAGAAGGCCAAAATTAAACTTCTAAAAACACTAAGCTACGATTCGAACCTTGGACCTCCTTGCTAGCTTTTAACGCCACCTCCCTACACCCTAAGTGGCGTCACTTAGCCACTTCACCACAAGGCTTTTTGATGCCATTTTCCCTTATTTTTATTTAAAAGCCCAACTAATTGCCAACCTTGATTCTTTTAATAATTAACTTATAATTTCTTCTACCCCTTAATTCGAACTCAAACCTTGACCAAGAGCTACCTTTGCGTAATTAGCACTTAACCGGAATTATTAAGCACAAAAAGAAAAATTCAAGATTTCGAGATTTTTGGATTTCGAGATTTTTAGATTTTGGGATTTTTGGGGTGTTACAACTTTACCCCCGAAAAGAAATTTTGTTCTTGAAATTTCCAACTACTAACACAAACTACCACACCACACTTCCGCTGTGCACTCTAATTCCAACTTAGGTAAATAGCACAGTATGGGTAAGTACGTATCATTATTCACCTCTGGAGTGTCTTCATCCTCTTGACGACGTGCTGCATAGACCAAAGTTGGCTGCCTTGCCTCAGCATGATCAGCGCCTCTGCCTGGTGCTCCACGACCCAAACCGTTTCCACCCCTAGCCTGATCACGACCTCTCGACGGTAGCTGACCACCTCTCGGTGGCTGTACACCACTCGGTCCACGACTAGCACCTGATCTGACATTTTAAGGCAATTCGTGATCCTATGCTACATAGATCCACAAGCTAGACAAGCTCCCGTACTCTTCCAACACGCGCCTACATAACCTTTCCCATAATCAGCACAAAGTGGCACCCCTGGATTAACAGCAGCAGGCCCTGCTCTATCTGGCCCATTATCTCTGGCCCTAGCCCTAGGCCTCTCTCTAACACCACGAGTCTCAGCCTCTCTTTTATTCTTACCCCTTTCTTTTTCCCGATTTAGGCACTCCGTGTGCTTTACCTCCTCTGCTATCTTTGCTTTCTCCATCAACTCCGAGAAAACTTGATCCTTTTGTGGAGCTATCAATACCCTGAGGCTAGCTCTAAGTCCATCCTCAAACCTAACGCAATGCTCATAGTCCGATGCCACCATAACTCTTGCATACCTACTAAGGTGTAGAAATTCTGCTTCATATTCCGCAATTGATTTGTGTCCATATGTCAAGTTCAGGAACTCTTTCCTTCTAGCGTCCAAGTAACTCGCACCTATATACTTCCCCTGAAATGCCGCCTTGAAGAACTCCCACGTGACCCACTCAGGTTGGGTGCCCTCCTTCATTGTCAGCTACCACTGGTAAGCTTCTTGCCTAAGCAGTGACACTGCCCCTTTCAGCTTTTATTTAGGCGAACAGTCCAAGTCCTCCATTATCCTTTCAGTGGCCTCCAACTAATATTCCGCCACGTTAGGAGCCATGCCAGCCATGCCCTTAAAGATCTCAACCCCGTTCAGACGAAGTCGCTTTGGAATGGACCCCCAATTTCTGCTGCCATTTTGGGCCCAACGACCCTTTCCAAAATTCTCAGCATTGCCTGCGACAATGCATCTTCTCCCACAGCCCGATCATATGGTTCATTCCCAGCCACAGGTGAGGTTGGAAACTCTTCTACTCCAACATCAGGCATATGGCCCGATGCCGACGATTCAACCCTAACGCTTTCGCGGCCTCGGCCACGACCCCTTGCACCCCTTCTAGTAGTCATCGTCGATTCGTGTATTATCTAGATTAAAATTTTATGCAATTTCGGTTAGTTAAGTAATTACACCAATTTTTTATGAAAATATTTAAAGAGAAGATCATTTTCAAAAATCCTCTACAGTTTCCAGATCCTAAGGGCTTTAGTTCCGTTCTAACAATCATCTAAAGTAGCCCTCTAACTATCTACTGTATAACAATTTAAACAAACTTAAATAAAAGTACTTACTTGGTTCGACGTTAGAGACTCGGTGTGCCACTCAGCAAGATTTCCCTTTTTTCATAACAATGTGATCCAAAATATTTTTAAAACAGAAAAAGAAACCAAATAGTAGTAAGGCCCACTTCACAGCCTGAGTTTTGCAACCTGGCACTGATACCACTAAATGTAACACCGCAAACCCGGCCCAAACGCTATGGCCGAATCTAACGTGTTACATTGAAGTGTTTTAGCGAAAACCGTGTTTTCATTGAAAACCCTTATTAAACAAAAGAAACCTTAATTAACTTAAAAAAAAATAAAGACACCTTTCAGTTGCGGAAGCCTTGCTTAAAACATTTGAATTAAGAAAACTTTATCAATTAAAAATTAAGTTGCAGAAACGTAGAAAACATACTATAATTTAGGAATCCCAGTTCAACTTCTCGTAATTACAATGAAAATAATAATAATTCAAGTAATAATAGCATAATGAAAACCTTATCACAATCTGGTCTGAAACATACTTAATAAAATAAAACTTATAAGCTTAAGAAAAAGAAGTCCAAATTTGTCTTGCTAGCTGGCCACCCAGAGTCCCTCCAAACATCGAACCGTCTAATGAGCATCACCTGAAAATAAAATAAAAGAGCGGGTGAGTTTTCACAAACTCAGTGTGTACAACCCCCGATGAAAAACAAGCATCCAAAGACAGATCATCAAACATGCAATGCAATTCCATCCAAATTATCCATCCGCTACACACCAGCTCCGTCTCCCGTCACACCATGTGGGGGTATAAAAATCGACCCACCCAGCCCACACACCAATGGTAGCCCGGTTGCGGAACTACCTTCATTTACATATTGGGCTTTAAAGCCGTCGGTGATTGTCAGGCAACCATGCGATCCTCATATACTTTCTCCATTCCATAGTTTCCACCCCATATGCAACCTAAGAAGAACGTCATATGTATGCATGTCACATCCATAAAACTTACATTCAACACCTAGGGGTATTTTGGTCATTTTCGCCCTTAGGGGCATTTCGGTAATTTTCCCTTAATTATGGTTTCAGTTACCTTGACCCGTTAACAAGTCCCGCGAGCTAAGATGAACAAATACTATGTGCTAGGTAGGATTCCAGAGAAGAGGAGTTAGGTCATCAAGACCGCTTAAGTACCGAGCTCTCCCTAGATCCAATCCTAGACATGCATATACCCGTTGCCGCACCTTAACCCTTTGACTTGTCCACGGTTGCAATATATTAATTAAGTCTTATGTAGTTATCATATAATAGGCCCAAAACCCTTTACAATGCCCAAACAAATTCACGTACCTGTATCTGGCCCATTAATCCCAATCATATTCATATGGCCCATTAGGCCCAAATCACCTTTATATGGCCCATTAGGCACAAATCACATTTATATGGCCCGTTAGGCCCAGTCACATTCATATTCATGCTCACATACAAATTCCTATCACATAGTATCAATATTTAGTTTTTCCCTATTATGGGCCCAATAGCCCATCGGGCCCATTTAGCCCATTCTGGCCCGTATGGCCAAATCACAACCCCATTCCACAGAATCCCCCGTAGGTCTCAGGCAACCTATTGGTCTCCCTCTTACGAGTGTTCGCGCACTCGCAAGACTACCGTAGCCAAACTTTTGGCTTTTCAGTATTTTGACTTTTTAGCATTTCGGCATTTTGGCTTTTGCCGATTCATAGTGTGTGTGCAGTGTATGTACACACCTGGTAAGTAAGTGTGCCGCGATTCCCTTAGTCACCAACCTACAATGATATCACCCTTCTATTAATCATATGTTTAATCCATATTGTACCAGAAAATCGAAACCTCACTTTAACCTTACCTTGAACACCAATCCTTAATAGCTTTCCTTGATCACGTACTCCCTAGATCTGCATTAATCTTACTCATTAAAACTAGAATGATAGGTGACTCATATCCAACATAAGTCTTACCTTAGCTATGAACATTCGGTCACCTTAGCCAATGGGAGAGGAATACTTACCAATACCGCAACACCTAAGGAGCAATTCAGCAATGAGCTAAGACCCAAGATCTGATACTAATTCCCTACCACAGTTGATTAGAAAGAGTGAGGGACAATATTCGATACTTAGCAAAGAAAACCGATTGGAAGAGTAACACTTACACTAGATTCAGTCAAAGAGTATTCGGCTCTAGAGATTTGAATGGCAACAATTGCTTATTCAGCACCAAGGGAGAGTGGAAGAAGAATTGGCTAAACCCAAAAGTGAATCAAAGAAATCGACACCAGGAAAATAAAAAGGAGAACAAGGGTTTTCAGCTTTTAGAGAAATCGGCAGAAAGAAAAGGAAGGAAACAAAAGGATTTTTGACTTTTAGGGAAGAGGGTTTCTGGCAACAAGGTGAGAAAAAGATTTCAGCATTAGCCTCATACCCTTGCATTTGGCACCTATTTATAACTCTTATGGCCCAACTCCTCAAGCCCAAGTTCCCATTTCAGCTCCACTTGCTCCTCACTTCTTATCTCCTCGTTTTTTTCCCTAATAACCCCTTGATCTTTTCCTTAGATTTCTCTCCTGAACACTTCCCTTGGAGTCCATTTCCACGCCACTTCCAACCTTCTAGAAGGCCAAAATTAAACTTCTAAAAACACTAAGCTAGGATTCGAACCTTGGACCTCCTTGCTAGCTTTTAACGCCACCTACCTATTAGCCACTTCACCGTAAGGCTTTTTGATGCCATTTCCCCTATTTTTATTTAAAAGCCCAAGTACTTGCCAACCCTGATTCTTTTAATAATTAACTTATAATTTCTTCTACCCCTTAGTTCAAACTCAAACCTTGACCAAGACCTACCGTTGTGTAATTAGCACTTAACCGAAATTATTAAGCACAAAAAGAAAAATTCAAGATTTTGGGATTTTTGGATTTTAGGATTTTTGTGGTGTTACATTCTTCTTAGGCCCCATAGCTAAACTTGAGGCTCCCAAACCCTCTTGTTCCTTCCCTTGTTCTTCTAATGATTCTGGCGCTCAGTGCGCTTCACATCCTTGGCAATCTTCACCTTTTCCACTAACACAGCAAAATCTCACTCCCTCTATGGAGCTATCAGAACTTGTAGATTATCTCTGAGGCCATCCTTGAAACGAACACAACACTTATATTCAGTTGCCACCATCCCACGTGCATAGTGGCTAAGTCGCAAAAATTCCATCTCATATTCAGCCATAGATTTATCCCCCTAGGTCAGATTTAGAAACCCCCTCCTCCTGGCATCCACATAACTAGCGCCCATATATTTCCCTTTGAATGCATTCTTGAATAATTCCCAAGCCAACCGATCAAGCTGAGTGCCCTCTTTCTCTGTAAGCCACCACTGACAGGCTTCATCTCATAACAACGACACATCACCTTTTAATTTCTGCTCTGGGGTGCAATCAAGGTAATTCATTCTCCTCTTTGTGGACTCAATCCAATATTCAGCCACATTAGGGGCAACCCCAGCGATACCCCTAAAGATCTCATCCCCATTAGACCTGAATCATTTCGTCACCAACCCACAGCCCACAGTACTAGTATTAGGTTCAGGGACCCTCTCTAAAATTTGCAACATAGCTTGGGACAGTGCATCGTCCCCAGCTACATGATCGTGTGACCCAGTTTCAATTACAGGTGAAGCAGGTGCCTCCCTAGCTTCACTGTTAGGCATGTGGCCCGATGCCGACGATCTAGCCCGAGCACCTCCACGACCTCCACCGTGGCCTCTTGTACCCCTTCCACGAGTACCTCTGGTGCTTATTATCTATTATGCTTTTATCTGTATTAACAGTTTTATGCATCAGTTTTACACTTTTAGTGTTTATTACAAGATATTTTATGGAAAATATTATCAGTAGTCTAGGGTTTTGCTTTCGCAGATCGCAGTTTCACTACAGTTTCAGTTTACCCTAAGCAAAGTATTTTGGTATAGTCTATTACCTATAGTAGTCTCAGTATTAAACAAACAATAGTTTTAGAGGACTTACAGGATCAGCGCCGGAGACTCAGTAGACCACACATTCAGAAATAATACTTTAAAAATACTTTTCACCCCTGTAAAATAGGTTTTTTGGAATTTTATGTTTTTAGAGAAACCCAAATCCACAGTCGAGTTTTACAACCTGGCTCTAATATCATTAAATGTAACACCCCAAACTCGGCCAAGAAGTTATAGGTGAATTTGCGATGTCACGTTGAAGGGTGCTTTGAAAAACATTGTTTTGTTCGAAAAGTCTATACTATATTAAAACCCTCATAGTGATCTTTAACAAAACTTTTAAGTATATTGTTTGTTAATAAAAACTCAAATAGATTTACCCAGTTTAGGTTGTCATTACTTTAAAGACATTGTTTGTTACGGAAGCTTTTGATAGATATTATAATGGCAAGGTGTTTTGAAAACATTTATCTTTTTGAAAATTCGTGTCCTACTACCACTAGCAGATATAAATCAAAGTAAGTAAACCCCAAATTAAAGTAAAAATTTAAAGAGGCCATATTACATAGCAAATACCCAAATTTAATAGCTTAAAGATTAAAAATTAAAATAGCTACAAAATCAGTTGTGTCACCTCCGTCGAGTCCCTCACAGCACTGGCCCCCTAAGGATTACCTGCACAGGAAAGCAGAAGGGTGAGTTTATGAAAAACTCAGTGTGCATCAAAAACAGTTTGGGCCTAAGACCGTTTCAGTGACAGTCCAGTATGAGTGTGGCCTTAGCCCATTACAGTAACAGTATCATAAATGCAAACAGAAGTCCTACCCATCCATCCTTTGCACTCTACTCCGTCCAGGCCTACACTCCATGTGGGGATAAAATCTACCCACCCATCCCTACACTCTAAATATAGCACCGATTGCGGCACTAAACAGTATTTGCAGCAGATCTGCCAGTATAGTATACTTCCTCCAAATATATCAAACCTACCCCCATGTAACATGTCGTGTCATAATATCATATGCGTATGCAAAATGCCATGCTCGAATACAGTTAAACATATCATAGGGGTATATCAGTCAATTTACCTTTTAGGGGTATAACAATCATTTCATCAGCATCAGGTTTAAGTGTACTTACTAACCCAATAGTAGGTCCATAGTCGTCTCAGGCGACCCGTTCAACCTTAACGGTCAAACAGTGAGAATGAGCCCAAAGCCCATAACACGACCCATGTGGGCCCACATGCTCGTGTGGCCCAATAAGCCCAAACATGGCCTTGGTCGTGCAAACTACACAGCTTGGCCCAATAATCTCCACATGTTCATGTGGTTTACTCGTGTGGGTCCACGAGCTCGTGGGACCCACACGGTCTATTTCGGCCTAACGTGGCCCAAATCGGCCTAAGCCCATGAAATCGTTCATGGTGGCTTCTACTGTCAAACACCCACATTTTATGCGCTTGGATCACCACACGAGCAAGCGCACGCTTGTATAGCATTTATAGACAAGTTTTTCGGCTTTTACCGATTAACAACTATTATAGTGTGATACACCTGGTTGCAAAAACGAGCGAATTAACCCACGTGCACTCCAACCTATTACAATAGAAGCTTCGGTTATAAACCTAACACACGAGTTGAAAGAAACCCTAACCGAAACTTGATCAAAAGATTACTTACTATCGTATTGCTTGAACGAGCGTGGTCTTAGCCCGTTTAAATCGTTGACGAAAGTTGATAAAAGACTCCCTGCTGATTATCTGCATCACAACTGAAACTATTACTCATGTTTGCCCATACATATGGGTTGAATCAACGTATATCAGCCTAAAGAAAACTTAACCCCAAAACAAGGGAAAGAAATATTCGGCCAGTACCAACTCAAGCCAAAATATCTCAGTTCGGATCAATCACAATGAATAGCATTACCTCCGGTCAAGAACACGAGAAAAGGTTCTGATCGTTTCTATAGCACTAGAGAACTCCTTCACTCATCGAGAATTACTTAAACCTGAAAGAACACCATAACCAAGAGAAATAAGATAAGAATCAAAATTTAGAGAAAAAAAGAAAAGTCGAAAAGCAGAGGCAGCACAGGGACTTACCAGACAATATTCAGCCAATACACTAGTGAAAAGGGAAAGGATCCTGAGAGAACAGAGAGAAGAACAAAAAAGGGAAAAGAAGTATGTAGTCCAAGGTATAACCGATTGTGAAAGGAAGAAGATAGGATCCAGAACTGAAAGTGACAAGAGGAAATGATGAAGAAATCAGTCAAAGCTCAATAGAAGGGAGAATAGACAGGAATCGGCCTAACAAAAAAAAAATGCAATTTCGAGAGAGTCAAGAAGAAAGAGTAGCAAAGGAAGGCAACTAACCAATCGACTGAAAGGGAAATTAAAGTTTCACAACAAGCGCAAAAACAAAAAGTACCCGAAAGACACCAAAAAAAGTCAGCCAGCCAAACCGAAAGTGCAAAAGAGCAATAAGAGAAAAATCTTGGTAATAAACGAAATGGAGAAAAGAACCCACTACACTCTAGCTGAATTCCCTTGTGCACCTTGAGTCCCCAAACGACACCAACACTCTCCTCACTTGACTCCTCAAATTTCTCCAACTAAACACTATCCATATCCCTTTAAACTCCTAACTTTCCTCCCCACAACACTCTTAGATTTAGGCTACACACTTCCCACTCCCCTCAACACTCTCAACCACCCATGAGCATTAGAATCCTACTGACAAACAACCTCCTACATGACACACCAGCAAAAAGACTCCCCCTTGCGCGCAGTAGGACTCGAACTCAAGTCCCTTAGCATAGTAACAAGCCATTATCCCTTAGACCAACAGGCTTTTATGACATATTTTACCCTCAATAATATAAAAGCCTATTAACCATTGTAAAAGTTCATTCCTTAAAACTAAGTTTTTTTTTGCAAATGCCCAAGCTTGAACCCAAGACTTCTCAGGCGGTTCCCAGGACACTTATCCATTGAGACAAGCATGCATATGAGTTACACAACACATAGAAAATAAGTTCCTACATTTTGGGGTGTTACAAGGTGGTTCATCTTGTTGCAAGAGTTCAACTTGGAAATTAAATATCTGTAACAGCCCAATTTTTGGGCCTAGTCGAAACAGTGGTTTAGGGACCACTGACCCGAGGTTAGAGAAATTATTTTTGATATTATTTTATGTGTGATGACATGATTATAAAGGTGCATGAAAAATCTAGTGAATTAATTTTAGCGTTTGAGAGCTTAATTGCGAAAAAGGACTAAATCGCATAAACTGTAAAAGTCCTATTTTGATAGCTAGGGTGTTAAATAGCTAGAGAACCAAAATTTGGGGTCTTTAAAGGGAAAATAAACTCTAAAAAGAGTGCTTGGCCGGCCATGGGGACAAGAATGGTAAAAAAAAGTCAAATTAAGTGGGTTTTGGTAGCTTATTTGACTAAAACAGAAATAAAAGAAAAGAATGATGATATCATCCCTTTTCACCATTTATTCTCCACCAAAAATTCAGCCATTGTTGGGGTTTGAAAGCTTGAAAATTTCAGCAACTTGTAACCCTCTCAAGTAAGTGATTTTGATGGTATTTCTTGATGATTTTTGTATTTTTAGAACCCTTGTTGCATGAGTTTTCAAATGAGGGGACTATTTTGTAAAATGATTGAAAGTCTAGGGTTTTACCATTAGAGTGTTCATGTTGTTTTCTGACATTTTTTGGAAGAAAATGAATCATGGTTGTGAAATAAACAACTTTTGTGAAGGGGCTTCTCATGAAAATCCTAATAGGATCATTTTGTAAAGTATGTAAAATAGATAATAATGTTGTGAAATATTAGGAATTTGGGGTTGTCATAAGAGTAATAAATGGTTGGTTGGGCTCGGCTAACAAGGAAATTCGATAAAAATTAATTTTCGGGTCTAGGGGTAAAATGGTCATTTTGTAAAAGTCTAAGGACAAAATGGTCATTTTGCCCAATTATGAATTGTAAAAGTCTAAGGATAAAATGATTAAATGTCTAAATTTTCATCATTATAGATCAAGAATTACAAAATTCGGGCCTAGACCAAGGAAAAGCAAAGCTACTGGACTAAGCCGAAATAGTCGCCATATTTTGAATACCGAGGTAAGTTGTATGTTAATAATACAACTATATCTTTATGATGTGTAATTGAGTTGATATGGCCTAAATTGTCTTGATTTTGAATATGAGAACACATGTTGAGAAATTTACGTAGTAAAGACTTTCGTTAAACATTTGGAATAGACTTGGATATTTGTACCGTGATAATCGGTGATATGTGTGCTAGTGTAAGACATGTTTGGAAAATGCATCAGCCACAGCATGAGAGCCAATGTAAGATATGTCTGGGACATGCATCGGCCTTGAGATATTTAAGCCAGTGTAAGACATGTCTGGGACATGCATTGGCATTGAGATGAGAGCCAGTGTAAGACATGTTTGGGACATGCACCAGCCTCGCGATATACAAGCTAGTGTAAGACCTGTCTGGGACATAGCATCAGCTTGTGGTGTGTCAGTATAAGACCTTTCTAGGACATGGTATCAACACCGATAGATGATAGCTAGTGTAAGACCTGTCTGGGACATGGCATCGGCCTTACTATATGAAAGCCAGTGTAAGACCATGTCTGAGACATGGCGTCAGCATCTTAACCCATGTTATGTCCATTGAGTATCCGGTAGTATTCCAAAGGGTTCAACAAAAGGTTTTTAATTTATATGAAAATGAGAAAAGTTATGATCATGTGATGAGTGGTATAGGTACGTAATTGAAATGTATGAGATATGAGCTCAATGTATGCAATATGAGTTGTATTGGATAGTGATGAGTATGTTGTACTTACATTCATTTATAGTACTCATGAATAAACTATGAAAGGTTATGAGTATATTGCTTTAGGATAAGTAATTGTTGTTTATTACCATGCAACTTACTAAGCTTTATGCTTACCCCGTTTCTTTCTATTTTCTTATAGAGTCGCCTAATTAGCTCGTGGATCAATGGAAGTCTGAGGCATCAATCACACTATCAATCGAAGCTCTTGGTATAGTTAGATCTTTTATTTTGATTATGGCATGTATAGGACTCTAACTTTTGAGTTTTGTGTCATTGTTAATGGGCCAATATGTCGGTTTACTTTAGCATTTTATTCATTTTGTGTAAGGCCATGGAAAATGGTTAATATTGAAAGTTATTATGTGAATGCAAGCTAGCCTATCATGAATGTGAAATTATTTTCATGGTTGAATATATGTAATGTACATGGGTCTTAGCTATAGTTGTTTGGTTGAGAAATCAAATTAAGTTAATCTTCGATGTGTTGGTTGATGCTAGATTTTGTTTTAGGGTGGCAAAGACTTGGTAGATAACCTTATATTGTCCACACAGTTAGACACACGGGCGTGTGTCTAGGCCGTGTGTGACACACAGTCAGTCTCATAGGTGTGTCGTTCGGCTGTGTGTCCCCTGTACGTAAAATTTCCAAGTCAGAATGCATGGTAGTAAACACACAGGCGGAGACACGACCGTGTGTCTCAGTCATGTGGAGGACACAACCTCTGGCCATGGGCGTGTGCCTTGGCCATGTGCCCTAAATTAAGTGCTGACGCCAGAAACAAAATGTCATGGGTTTTAGACACGGGCATGTCATGGCCGTGTAAGGGACATGGGCCATAGGCATGAGGCCGTGTCAGGTCGTGTGAAAACCTCTGTAGGTTCAAATTTAGAATTTAATTCACACGGGCATGGGATACAGACATGTCCCTAGATGCTTACGTCGTGTGCGTCACACGGGCCATCAGCACGGCCATGTTGTAATGATCACACGGGTGTGTTGTCCTTCCACACTGGCATGTACCCTGTTTCAAGACTTATTTTTATTTAGTCGGTTTAAGGACCCGAGTTGGTTCCAGATAGTTTCCAATGGAAGTTTGAGGCCTCGTAGGCCCATATTAAAGAGTTTAAACAAAGTTCGAAAGAGCTTTAAATTTGATCAAGTCTTGGTGACTAGGAAACGATTGTATGTATGTGATTAAGTATAATAATGCCTCGTGCCCAGTCCCGGCCTCGAACTCGGGTAAGGGGTGTTACATTTAGTGGTATGAGGGCCATGTTTTAGTCAGTTTTAGGATTAACCTAGCTTGAGTATGAGTCTAGCTATACATGCCATGATTGTATATTGATAGTGTGATGACTCTTGACGAGATAAATTGTATTTTTGTTTATATAGTAAATGGATCCTGATGTAGGTACGGTGGATGACATAAAGAGTAATGCACCGGCTCCTGCTAAAGGGGCCGCGCCATTAGATAGTGGGCCTGTGACGATGAGTCAGGGCGGAGGAGCTAGGGAAGCTTACCTTCACATGATGGATGCGTGTTATTCAGAGTTCATTTGTGAGAATCCGAATACTCCACCTCCCCCACCTCCCTCAATTCCTCAACTTGTTCATATAGCTCCTCAAGGAGCAGAGATGGCTAAGAGAGATAATCCTTCAGTAGATAGAATCCGCAAACATGGGGCTGAAGAATTTCGAGTAAATATTGATGACGACCCCAAAAGGGCCGAGTTTTGGCTGGAAAATACCATCAGGATATTTGATGAATTATCGTGCATGCTGGAGGAGTGTATGAAGTGCGTAGTGTCACTCTGATGAGATTTGGGTTATCAATGGTGGAATACTCTCGTGTCAGTCATACCGAGAGAGCAGATAACGTGGGAATTCTTTCAGGCAGAGTTCCGAAAGAAGTATATTAGCCAAAGGTTTATAGACTAGAAAAGGGAAGAGTTTTTAGAGCTAAATCCAGGCCGTAGGACGGTGACTAAATACGAGCGCGAGTTTGTGAGACTCAGCAAGTATACGCGAGAGTGCGTATCTACAGAAGCCATTATGTGCAAGAGGCGTAAAGATGGTTTGAACGAAGACATCCGTTTATTAGTTGTCATCTTAGAGATAAGGGAATTTGTGGTGCTCATGGAGACGGTATGTAAGGCCGAGGAATTTTCCAAAGAGAAGAGAAAAGCTGACATCGAGTCCCGAGACTCAAGGAAAAGACAGATGGGGAAATCACAGCAGACCTCATCTAAAAAATCAAGAGAGTTTCCTACTCGATCCAACGCGTCAGTGGGGTTCTCGAACAAGAGCAAGAACAAGCAGCACGCAACATCTAAAGCTCAAACCACTTCTATCGCTAGTGTTGGTAGTGCTCGGCTAAATAGGCCAGAGTGTTCACAATGTGGTAGGCGTCATTTCGGTGAGTGCCGAGGGAATGAGAGGGGCTGCTTCAAATGTGAATCACTAGACCACTTCATCCAAAACTGTCCCAAATTAGAAGATAAAGAGAAAAAAGGAAGATGTGAGGGCGAATAATACTTCTTCAAGGGGTAGACCACATAAGAACCCTAGAAGTGGGGCTAGCAGTAGAGGTGCACCAAGAGATGCTGCAATGAGGTCCGAAGGCAGAACGCCTGCAATGACTGATGCTATACGTGCCCGTGAAGAGGTAGAGTCTCCCAATATGATCACGGGTACCTTTTCTATCCATGATATACCTGTTGTTGCTTTAATTGATCCGGGGTCTACCCATTCTTATATTTGTATAGAATTGATACCTTGTATGAACATGCTAGTAGAGTCCACTGAATTTGTGATAAAAGTTTCAAACCCTTTTAGGCAAACATGTGTTTGTTGACCAAGTGTGTAGAAATTGTCTTTTGACAATTAGAGGTCACTATTTTCCGGCTAACTTGATGTTATTGCCGTTTAATGAATTTCATGTAATCCTTGGAATGGATTGGTTGACTTCTCATAGTGTTGTAGTGGACTGTGGAAGAAAAGTTATTGAGTTGAAGTGTGAAAGCAGGAATGTTCTTTGAGTTGAATCGGGGAGAACGGATAACTTGTGTGACAGCCCAAAATTGACCCCAGTCGGGAAGTAGTTTCGGGACCACAAAACCGAGTTATAAAAATAATTAATTGCTATGTTCTATGTTTATTATGTGTGTGTACATGCATATGTGGAAGTTTCATTCCCTAATTTTGCCAATTGCATGAGGAATTATTAAATAGGGATCAACATGAGACATGGTGAAATATGATAGGCTAATTTTAAAGGGCTTATTAGTGCATGTCAACACAAGGGTGGACTTGCATGTCAAATTGCCCAATTCCCTTATAGTGGCCGGCCAAGATGGATTGATGATGGGCAATATATTTGTTGAATTTGATATTATAATAAGAAATTGGGTTATTGGAGTTATAATGAATAAAAGAAAGAATAAAAGAAAAAAGAAAGGTAATGAAAACAAAGCTTGTATCCTTGGTTCTTCTTGGCCGATTGTAAAGAGGAAGATAGGAGGGAAACATTCGGTCACTTGAAGCTTGAGAAGGTTAGTAAAAATTTTGTTAGTTTTTGAAATTTTAAGTTTAGTTTAAGTCAATTAGCTAGTTCCATATTAGCCCATTTGAAAACTTGGAATTTTAGATGTTGGTTTGAGCTTTCGGTTGTGGTTGTCAAGGGAGGAAATGAGATTTTGTTTGTCTTCAACAATTGATTGGTATATAAGTGTTAAATGTGAGAAAATTTTGTTTGGGTAATTGTAATAAATAATTAGAGGCTTAATTATCAAAAGGTTTCGGTTTTGATATTATTTTTATAAGCATAATTAGTTCAATTTGATAATAAGGTATGAGGTGATAAGTAAAATTTTCATGGTGGTTTAGGTTTAATGACATTCGGCTATGGTATTTGACAATGGTAAATTTTGTTGTTTCATGATAAAGATAGATGAGTGTTTGAGCTATACAAATAATCATATGTGAGCAATGGGTGCTAAAGGGAAAGGAATCGACTACCTTATTATGTACCAAGGCCGAATGTGTACTTGAATTAGGAAGTTATTGAGTAATGTTTGTACCTTAAGTGATAGAATAGAGTGAATGCTTGGAATGTGATATGTGTGAATTATATGTTAAATTAAGGTTTGCTAAGCTAGCTATTAAGGTGAAATGCAAATGTTAGTATTTGATTTGGTAATAATCTGCTTGGGGACAGCAGCAGTAAGGTGATTTTGGAAAATCGCCATAATTTGTAGGAGTTGAATTAGAAGCTGAGTAAATTATGTCATTAAAGCTTGAAGAGTCTATTTTCTTACAAAAGAAACTATAAGAACTAAAGAGTTACCGATCTTGAGATATTTGAAGTATTGTGGGGCTGAGTCAAAATGACTACTAGATTCCCTGTTCTGTTTTTAGGAAATCATTATAAATTGTAAAAAATGATTATAAGATAAAATTTATATGCTTAAACTCCTTAATGAGTCTAGTTTCAAATGAAATCAAATACAACACATTTGGAATTCTGTAAAATGAGAAATTTGATTCGTAGTGAAGAGTGGTCAGATTAGTCAAACAGTGAAACAGGGGAAACTTTAAGAAAAATCTGGTATTGATTGGCCAAGCATAAAATTCTGAAAATTTTATGGATGGAAGATATACGAGTCTATATTCAGGGAAAATTAACGGCAAGTGATTTGGAGTTTTGTAGCTCCAGTTATAAATAATTTAGTGACTGCTGCTCAGCGAAAACAGCTCGTAGTGAATATGTGATTTTGTTGTAAACATTAATGAAAATTTGCTAATGAATTATTTATTGATTTTTATAAAGCTTACTATAATCTATGTGTGTGAAAGTCGAATCAATTTATATATTATTCTGAAAGTAATACTTGAATAGTCGATTAATGACTATTTTAAAATTTGTTAAACTTAAGCTCAAGAGCAAAGGGGAACTAAATCCGATAAAGGGAAGGAAAAAGTAATTGAATAGCCATTGAAGTCGTTCGACAACATCCGAGGTAAGTCTTCGAGTAATGACCCTACTTGAATTATATCGAAATGATTAGTCATCCTATGATGGATAGTCAAATGTGCATAGAG
Source organism: Gossypium hirsutum (assembly GCF_007990345.1). Taxonomy (NCBI): domain Eukaryota; kingdom Viridiplantae; phylum Streptophyta; class Magnoliopsida; order Malvales; family Malvaceae; genus Gossypium; species Gossypium hirsutum. The sequence continues at coordinate 85,604,686 of NC_053426.1, forward strand.
ACTATGTTATAAAGCCAATTGAAATCATGCTCTTGTGTGTGGCTATTGAGCCGAAATTGGAAAGGTTTAATAAATGCTTTGTGTTTGAGCCTTAGTAACGAAAGTGAAATATGGATGTGTCATGATTGTTGATATATATGTGCATGAGCATTTGAATTTTATCCGGGCTAAGTCCCGAAGGCAATTGTGCTAGTGATTTTATCCGGGCTAAGACCCGAAGGCATTTGTGCGAGTTGATATATCCGGGCTAAGACCCGCAGGCATTTGTGCTAGTGATTTTATCCGGGCTAAGACCCGAAGGCATTTGTGCGAGTTGATATATCCGGGCTAAGACCCGCAGGCATTTGTGCGAGTTGATATATCTGGGCTAAGACCCGAAGGCATTTGTGCGAGTTGATATATCCGGGCTAAGAGCCGTAGGCATTTGTGCGAGTTGATACATCCGGGCTAAGACCCGCAGGCATTTGTGCGAGTTGATACATCCGGGCTAAGACCCGCAGGCATTTGTGCGAGTTGATATATCCGGGCTAAGACCCGCAGGCATTTGTGCGAGTTGATATATATCCGGGCTAAGACCCGAAGGCAATTGTGCAAGTTGATATATCCGGGCTAAGACCCGAAGGCATTCGTGCGAGTTTCTATGCCCGGGTTAAGACCCGAAGGCAATTGTGCTTGTGGTAATATCCGGCTAAATTCCGAAGAAACTTGGGTATGAATGTGAGCATTTTGTGCTGTAATAAATTCAATTAATACGCTCAACAAACCCAAACGATAAGGTATGTTTGCATGTGATTCGGAAAAGTCGATTCATTTTAAGTAGTATTCGTTCAATCGACTAACGAACTTTTGGGCTTTTATATGGGTTGATACCTTGTGTGTGTATATATGTTGACGAATTGTGAAGTAAGCATGATTATGAGAATGTGTATTAATAAAGTGATTCATTTAGCTATGTGAATATAATACTTTAGTCAAAGCCGATTTCATTACTTGAAACTTACTAAGCTTTAAAATGCTTACCCCGTTGCTTTGGCTCTCTGTTTTATAGATTTTGTTCGTTAGCTATCGGATTTGGGATCATCGAAGTCGAAGTCATCCACACTATCAAAGCTCTTTTGGTACTCTTTTAGTTGAACTCTGGATATGGCATGTATAGGACTACCCCTTGTTGTTTTAAGCACTTTTTGTGATGTATGTGTGTACAGCCATGCGAAAATGGCTTGTAGAAGTGGAGTATGGCATTAGACCATTTGTGTTTATGTATGTATATATGGTTTCATGATGTGACTATGGTTTGGAATGGAAGTGTTGGGCAAATGATCAGCCATTGGAATGGCTAAATATGATCATATGTGGACCTATGTATGACAAAACCCTAGTTGGTCCATGGTAACCACGAAATAGGTAAAGTTTACCTTGAAAACAGATGCTGACAGCAGCAGTGGTGTGGATTTGAAAAATCACAAAAATTTTTAGGAATGGAATTAAATAGTGAATAAATTATGTAATCGAACCTTGATGAATCTATTTTCATATGAAAGTAACGAAACAATCATATGAACAGTATATTAAGAGATATTAAAGTTCTCGTGAAACAGGGCCAGAACGGTTTCTGGATCTCCTGTTTCGACTTTGAAAATTTACCATAAATTAACCAGAGATAATTAGGAGTCATACCATATATGTATAGATTCCTCTCTGAGTCTAGTTTCTACAGAAACAAACGGTATCAGTATTGGAGCCCTGTACAAGGAGATATCCAAGTCGTAATGCGCAAAGGTCAGGGTAGTCGATCCCTGTAACATGGGAGACTTTGACTAATAAACTGTACTAATTGGCCCGACCAAAAATTCTAGAAAAAAATATGTAGATGGGAATATGAGTCTAGTTTCAGGGAAAAATCACGAAACTGATTTTTGTGTTGTGAAACTCAAGATATGATTTTTAAAGCGACTATTACGCAGATTGGCAGTGTCTGGAAAATTTTTAAAAGTCTGTTAACACCTCGTGTTCGACTCCGGTGACGGTCTCGGGTTCGGGGTGTTACAATTGATTGGTATCAGAGCCACGGTTTAGTCGATTCTAGGACTACCGTAATGCGTTGGGTCTAGCTATACATGCCATTTTATGTGATTATTTGATAGTGTGGTGATTTCTGACATTTGCAAATGTGTTTATTTATAGTAATGGATCCCGATCCCGACCGAGAGGTAGCTGATGATCTTGAGAGTGTAGCGCCTGCTCCCGCACAAGGGACAGTGCCGGCGGACTCTCAACCTAATGCTAGTAACCCGAATGATGAAGCTAGACAAGCTTTCTATAGCGTGATGAATGATTGGTTCAACCAATACATTAGAACTAATACGGCTGTTCAACAACCTCCATTCCCGACAAATACCACCCCCGCACCTACAATACCTCCGGTAACTGACCAAATAAGGTCAAATAAGCCCCCAGTTGATAGAATCCGAAAACATGGGGCTACTGAATTTAAGGCTACGGATAGCGATGATGCCGAGCAAGCTGAACTTTGGTTGGACAACACTATCCGGGTACTCGATGAGCTATCTTGTACACCTGATGAATGCCTAAAGTGTACTATCTCCTTGTTACGCGATTCTGCCTACTATTGGTGGAGTACTCTGACTTCTGTTGTGCCTCGAGAGCAAGTAACTTGGGAGTTTTTCCAAACTGAGTTTCGGAAAAAGTATATCAGTCAGAGATTTGTTGATAAAAAACGGAAGGAATTTCTTGAGCTTAAGCAAGGTTCTATGTCAGTTACTGATTACGAGCGAAAATTTGTTAGACTTAGTAGATACGCTCGGGAATGTGTTTCGTCCGAGGCTATCATGTGTAAACGCTTCGAGGATGGGCTGAATGAAGATATAAAAATGTTCGTTGGCATTCTTGAAATACGAGAGTTCGTAGTACTTGTCGAGCGAGCTTGTAAAGTCGAAGAGCTTAGAAAAGAAAAACAAAAAGTTGATGTGGGAACAGGGGAGTTTCGTAAAAGATCCTCGGGAAAGTCTCTTCAACAGGCATCAAAGAAATTTCGAGATGATGTGGGCCGGTCTAGAGGCACTTCGGGCCTTTTTAGACGAGATCGTGATCGACCCCCTGTGGGTACCCGAGGCACTTCGATCGCTAGTGTTGGGAATGAACGTCGAGACAAAACAGAATGTCGATATTGCGGTAAATGGCATTCGGGGAGTTGTAGATTCCATGACCGCTCCTGTTACAAGTGTGGATCAGTTGACCACTTCATCAAAGATTGCCCGAGGTTGTCTGAACAGAATGTAAATTAGAGTGGGAAACCGGGTGCTACCACTGCTCGAGGTAGACCATCTAGAAATACGGGCAATGCTAGTGGTGGTCAGAGAGGATCTAGAGATGCTACGACCGGATCCGAGGCTCGTGCGCCTGCTAGAGCTTATGCTATACGTGCCCGCGAGGATGCTTCTTCGCCTGATGTTATTACCGGTACTTTCACTCTCTTTGATACTAATGTAATTGCTTTGATTGACCCCGGTTCTACTCATTCTTACATATGTGAAACCTTAGCATCCAGTAAGACTTTACCTATTGAGTCTACTGAGTTCGTAATTCGGGTGTCAAATCCCTTGGGTCGTTACGTGCTTGTCGACAAAGTGTGTAAGAAATGTCCCCTAGTGATTCGAGGTTCCTGTTTTCCGGCGGACTTGATGCTTTTGCCGTTTGATGAATTTGATGTTATTCTCGGGTTGGATTGGTTGACCGTGCATGATGCGGTTGTGAATTGCAAAAGCAAGACTATTGATTTGAGGTGCGCAAATAACGAAGTAATCCGAGTTGAGTCTACAGACTTGGATGGGTTGCCAGTTGTAATATCCTCAATGTTGGCCCAGAAATATGTAAGAAAAGGGTGCGAAGCATACCTTGCGTATGTACTTGATGACAAAGAATTAGAAAAGAAACCCGAATCTGTGCCGGTGGTTTGTGAATACCTGGATGTTTTTCCTGAAGAATTACCGGGTTTACCACCTGTTCGGGAGGTAGAGTTTGGTATTGAGCTTGTACCTGGGACTACGCCGATTTCGATAGCTCCGTATCGTATGGCACCAACCGAGTTAAAAGAGTTGAAAGCTCAGTTGCAAGAATTGACGGATAGAGGTTTTGCTCGACCAAGTTTCTCACCTTGGGGTGCACCAGTATTGTTCGTGAAAAAGAAGGACGGAACCATAAGGTTGTGCATTGACTATCGTCAACTGAATAAAGTGACGATAAAGAATAAATATCCGTTACCGCGTATTGATGATTTGTTTGATCAACTAAAGGGAGCCTCAGTGTTCTCAAAAATAGATTTGAGATCGGGTTATTATCAGTTGCGGGTTCGAGATTCGGACGTACCCAAAACTGCTTTCAGAACGAGGTACGGTCACTACGAATTCTTAGTGATGCCGTTTGGGCTTACTAATGCCCCTGCGGTATTTATGGATTTGATGAATCGGATCTTCAGACCATATTTGGATCGGTTCGTAGTTGTGTTCATTGATGACATCTTGGTCTATTCAAGAGATGAGACCGAACATGCTGAGCACCTGAGACTAGTGTTGCAAATGTTGCGGGATAAGCAGTTATATGCTAAGTTCAGTAAGTGTGAGTTCTGGTTAAGAGAGGTTAGCTTCTTGGGTCATGTGGTATCCGCATCGGGTATTCGAGTTGACCCGAGCAAAATTTCAGCCATACTTAACTGGAAGCCTCCAAGAAATATTACTGAAGTTCGGAGCTTTTTGGGACTCGCCGGTTATTACCGACGATTTGTCAAAGGTTTCTCGATGATAGCCACACCAATGACGAAGCTACTTCAAAAGGATGTTAAGTTCGAATGGACGGAGAAATGTCGGAAAAGTTTTGATCAACTAAAAACTTATTTGACTGAAGCTCTAATTTTAGTGCAACCCGAATCAGGCAAAGAGTTTGTCATTTATAGTGACGCATCCCTACTTGGGTTGGGCTGCGTATTGATGCAAGAAAGTCGAGTGCTGGCCTATGCGTCGAGACAATTAAAGCCACATGAGAAAAATTATCCGACCCATGATCTTGAACTAGCTGCCATCGTGTTTGCTTTAAAAATATGGCGACATTACCTATTTGGTGAAAAGTGCCATGTATTTTCGGATCACAAAAGTCTCAAATATTTGACGACTCAAAGAGACTTAAATCTGCGACAAAGACGTTGGCTTGAGTTGTTGAAAGATTACGAGCTTGTCATTGATTACCACCCGGGAAAGGCTAATGTGGTTGCGGACGCCTTAAGTCGGAAGTCATTGTTTGCTTTACGAGCGATGAATGTGCATTTGTCTGTTCTACCCGACAATGTGTTAGTAGCTGAATTAAAAGCCAAACCATTATTGACTCATCAAATTCGTGAAGCTCAGAAAGTCGATGATGAATTGGTTGCAAAACGGGCTGAGTGTGTTCCGAACAAGGAATCGGAGTTTCAAATTGATGATGATGATTGTTTGAGGTTCAGAAGTCGTTTGTGTGTTCCAAGGAATTCGGGACTCATTTCGATGATTCTGAACGAAGCCCATGGTAGCCGAATGTCAATTCACCCGGGGAGTACGAAAATGTACAACGATTTGAAATGTTGGTTTTGGTGGCATGGTATGAAACGAGACATCTCCGACTTTGTTTCGAGATGTTTAATATGTCAACAAGTGAAAGCGGAACATCAAGTGCCTTCAGTATTACTTCAGCCGATCATGATACCCGAGTGGAAATGGGATCGAGTCACAATGGACTTTGTGTCCGGACTGCCATTGTCAACAAGTAAGAAGGATGCGATTTGGGTTGTTGTTGATAGACTGACTAAGTCGGCTCACTTTATCCCCGTGCGTACGGATTTTCATTGGATAAACTAGCCGAATTGTATGTTTCTCAGATTGTGGGATTACACGGGGTACCTATTTCTATCGTGTCGGATAGAGATCCGAGATTTACCTCACGATTTTGGAAGAAATTGCAAGAAGCTTTGGGTACCAAGCTGCATTTTAGCACTGCTTTTCACCCCCAAACCGATGGTCAATCCGAGCGGATAATTCAGATACTTGAGGATATGTTGAGATGTTGCATCCTCGAGTTCAGTAGTTCATGGGAACGGTATTTACCTTTGATTGAATTCGCTTACAACAATAGTTTTCAATCAAGTATTAAGATGGCACCTTACGAGGCTTTGTACGGTCGTAAATGCCGTACACCATTGTTTTGGACCGAGCTCGGTGAAAGTAAAATTTTCGGAGTTGATTTGATTAAGGATGCCGAACAGAAAGTAAAGGTAATCCGTGAAAGTCTGAAAGCAGCCACAGATCGTCAGAAGTCGTACGTGGATTTGAAACGAAAAGACATTGAGTATCAGGTGGGAGATAAAGTGTTTCTTAAAGTTTCACCTTGGAAAAAGATACTCAGATTTGGCCGTAAGGGCAAATTGAGTCCGAGGTTCATTGGGCCGTATGAAATATCCGAAAGAATTTGTCCAGTGGCATATAGATTGATTTTACCTCCTGAACTTGAAAGAATTCACAACGTTTTTCATGTTTCGATGCTTCGACGTTATAGATCTGACCCCTCCCACATAATTAATCCCTCCGAGGTTGACATTCAATCCGATATGAGTTATGAAGAAGAGCCGATGCGTATCCTAGCTCGTGAAGTGAAGGAGTTGCGAAACAAAAGGGTTCCGTTAGTAAAGGTGTTATGGCTCAAACACGGGATCGAGGAACTACTTGGGAAACCGAAAGCTCGATGAAAGAACGATACCCAAACCTATTTATCGGTAAGATTTTCGGGGACGAAAATTTCTTAAGTGGGGGAGAGTTGTGACAGCCCAAAATTGACCCTAGTCGGGAAGTGGTTTCGGGACCACAAAACCGAGTTATAAAAATAATTAATTGCTATGTTCTATGTTTATTATGTGTGTGTACATGCATATGTGGAAGTTTCATTCCCTAATTTTGCCAATTGCATGAGGAATTATTAAATAGGGATCAACATGAGACATGGTGAAATATGATAGGCTAATTTTAAAGGGCTTATTAGTGCATGTCAACACAAGGGTGGACTTGCATGTCAAATTGCCCAATTCCCTTATAGTGGCCGGCCAAGATGGATTGATGATGGGCAATATATTTGTTGAATTTGATATTATAATAAGAAATTGGGTTATTGGAGTTATAATGAATAAAAGAAAGAATAAAAGAAAAAAGAAAGGTAATGAAAACAAAGCTTGTATCCTTGGTTCTTCTTGGCCGATTGTAAAGAGGAAGATAGGAGGGAAACATTCGGTCACTTGAAGCTTGAGAAGGTTAGTAAAAATTTTGTTAGTTTTTGAAATTTTAAGTTTAGTTTAAGTCAATTAGCTAGTTCCATATTAGCCCATTTGAAAACTTGGAATTTTAGATGTTGGTTTGAGCTTTCGGTTGTGGTTGTCAAGGGAGGAAATGAGATTTTGTTTGTCTTCAACAATTGATTGGTATATAAGTGTTAAATGTGAGAAAATTTTGTTTGGGTAATTGTAATAAATAATTAGAGGCTTAATTATCAAAAGGTTTCGGTTTTGATATTATTTTTATAAGCATAATTAGTTCAATTTGATAATAAGGTATGAGGTGATAAGTAAAATTTTCATGGTGGTTTAGGTTTAATGACATTCGGCTATGGTATTTGACAATGGTAAATTTTGTTGTTTCATGATAAAGATAGATGAGTGTTTGAGCTATACAAATAATCATATGTGAGCAATGGGTGCTAAAGGGAAAGGAATCGACTACCTTATTATGTACCAAGGCCGAATGTGTACTTGAATTAGGAAGTTATTGAGTAATGTTTGTACCTTAAGTGATAGAATAGAGTGAATGCTTGGAATGTGATATGTGTGAATTATATGTTAAATTAAGGTTTGCTAAGCTAGCTATTAAGGTGAAATGCAAATGTTAGTATTTGATTTGGTAATAATCTGCTTGGGGACAGCAGCAGTAAGGTGATTTTGGAAAATCGCCATAATTTGTAGGAGTTGAATTAGAAGCTGAGTAAATTATGTCATTAAAGCTTGAAGAGTCTATTTTCTTACAAAAGAAACTATAAGAACTAAAGAGTTACCGATCTTGAGATATTTGAAGTATTGTGGGGCTGAGTCAAAATGACTACTAGATTCCCTGTTCTGTTTTTAGGAAATCATTATAAATTGTACAAAAATGATTATAAGATAAAATTTATATGCTTAAACTCCTTAATGAGTCTAGTTTCAAATGAAATCAAATACAACACATTTGGAATTCTGTAAAATGAGAAATTTGATTCGTAGTGAAGAGTGGTCAGATTAGTCAAACAGTGAAACAGGGGAAACTTTAAGAAAAATCTGGTATTGATTGGCCAAGCATAAAATTCTGAAAATTTTATGGATGGAAGATATACGAGTCTATATTCAGGGAAAATTAACGGCAAGTGATTTGGAGTTTTGTAGCTCCAGTTATAAATAATTTAGTGACTCCTGCTCAGCGAAAACAGCTCGTAGTGAATATGTGATTTTGTTGTAAACATTAATGAAAATTTGCTAATGAATTATTTATTGATTTTTATAAAGCTTACTATAATCTATGTGTGTGAAAGTCGAATCAATTTATATATTATTCTGAAAGTAATACTTGAATAGTCGATTAATGACTATTTTAAAATTTGTTGAACTTAAGCTCAAGAGCAAAGGGGAACTAAATCCGATAAAGGGAAGGAAAAAGTAATTGAATAGCCATTGAAGTCGTTCGACAACATCCGAGGTAAGTCTTCGAGTAATGACCCTACTTGAATTATATCGAAATGATTAGTCATCCTATGATGGATAGTCAAATGTGCATAGAGACTATGTTATAAAGCCAATTGAAATCATGCTCTTGTGTGTGGCTATTGAGCCGAAATTGGAAAGGTTTAATAAATGCTTTGTGTTTGAGCCTTAGTAACGAAAGTGAAATATGGATGTGTCATGATTGTTGATATATATGTGCATGAGCATTTGAATTTTATCCGGGCTAAGTCCCGAAGGCAATTGTGCTAGTGATTTTATCCGGGCTAAGACCCGAAGGCATTTGTGCGAGTTGATATATCCGGGCTAAGACCCGCAGGCATTTGTGCTAGTGATTTTATCCGGGCTAAGACCCGAAGGCATTTGTGCGAGTTGATATATCCGGGCTAAGACCCGCAGGCATTTGTGCGAGTTGATATATCCGGGCTAAGACCCGAAGGCATTTGTGCGAGTTGATATATCCGGGCTAAGACCCGCAGGCATTTGTGCGAGTTGATACATCCGGGCTAAGACCCGCAGGCATTTGTGCGAGTTGATATATTCGGGCTAAGACCCGCAGGCATTTGTGCAAGTTGATATATATCCGGGCTAAGACCCGCAGGCAATTGTGCGAGTTGATATATCCGGGCTAAGACCCGAAGGCATTCGTGCGAGTTGCTATGCCCGGGTTAAGACCCGAAGGCAATTGTGCTTGTGGTAATATCCGGCTAAATTCCGAAGAAACTTGGGTATGAATGTGAGTGTTTTGTGCTGTAATAAATTCAATTAATACGCTCAACAAACCCAAACGATAAGGTATGTTTGCATGTGATTCGGAAAAGTCGATTCGTTTTAAGTAGTATTCGTTCAATCGACTAACGAACTTTTGGGCTTTTATATGGGTTGATACCTTGTGTGTGTATATATGTTGACGAATTGTGAAGTAAGCATGATTATGAGAATGTGTATTAATAAAGTGATTCATTTACCTATGTGAATATAATACTTTAGTCAAAGCCGATTTCATTACTTGAAACTTACTAAGCTTTAAAATGCTTACCCCGTTGCTTTGGCTCTCTGTTTTATAGATTTTGTTCGTTAGCTATCGGATTCGGGATCATCGAAGTCGAAGTCATCCACACTATCAAAGCTCTTTTGGTACTCTTTTAGTTGAACTCTGGATATGGCATGTATAGGACTACCCCTTGTTGTTTTAAGCACTTTTTGTGATGTATGTGTGTACAGCCATGCGAAAATGGCTTGTAGAAGTGGAGTATGGCATTAGACCATTTGTGTTTATGTATGTATATATGGTTTCATGATGTGACTATGGTTTGGAATGGAAGTGTTGGGCAAATGATCAGCCATTGGAATGGCTAAATATGATCATATGTGGACCTATGTATGACAAAACCCTAGTTGGTCCATGGTAACCACGAAATAGGTAAAGTTTACCTTGAAAACAGATGCTGACAGCAGCAGTGGTGTGGATTTGAAAAATCACAAAAATTTTTAGGAATGGAATTAAATAGTGAATAAATTATGTAATCGAACCTTGATGAATCTATTTTCATATGAAAGTAACGAAACAATCATATGAACAGTATATTAAGAGATATTAAAGTTCTCGTGAAACAGGGCCAGAACGGTTTCTGGATCTCCTGTTTCGACTTTGAAAATTTACCATAAATTAACCAGATATAATTAGGAGTCATACCATATATGTATAGATTCCTCTCTGAGTCTAGTTTCTATAGAAACAAACGGCATCAGTATTGGAGCCCTGTACAAGGAGATATCCAAGTCGTAATGCGCAAAGGTCAGGGTAGTCGATCCCTGTAACATGGGAGACTTTGACTAATAAACTGTACTAATTGGCCTGACCAAAAATTCTAGAAAAAAATATGTAGATGGGCATTTGAGTCTAGTTTCAGGGAAAAATCACGAAACTGATTTTCGAGTTGTGAAACTCAAGATATGATTTTGAAAGCGACTATTATGCAGATTGGCAGTGTCTGGAAAATTTTTAAAAGTCTGTTAACACCTCGTGTTCGACTCCGGTGACGGTCTCGGGTTCGGGGTGTTACAACTTGCCTGTGGTGATGTCGTCCATGTTAGTAGTGAGATATTTGAGAAAGGAATATGAGGCTTATCTCGCTTTTGTGTTGAATACTCAAGCGTCGGAAGTGAAAATTGAGACAGTGCCTGTGGTATGTGAGTACCCGGATGTGTTTCCAAAAGAATTGCCAAGATTGCCTCCAAATAGGGAAGTTGAGTTTGGTATTGAGTTGGTCCCTGGTACGGCACCTATCTCAATCGCTTCGTATAGGATGGCTCCAACAAAATTAAAAGAGTTGAAAGTACTATTGCAAGAATTAACTGATAAGGGTTTTGTAAGACCGAGTTTTTCCCCGTGGGGTGTTCTGATATTTTTTGTAAAGAAGAAAGACGAGTTGATGAGGTTATACATAGACTACAAACAGCTCAACAAGGTGATTGTGAAGAACAAGTACCCCTTTGCCAAGGATCAATGATTTGTTTGATCAGTTGAATGAAGCTATCGTGTTTTCTAAAATCGACTGGCTACTACCAGCTAAGGGTTAAGAAGCAAGATGTACAGAAAATCGCGTTTAGAATGAGGTAAGGGCAGGCACTATGAGTTTCTTGTTATGCCCTTCGGTTTAACAAATGCCCCTGTGGTGTTTATGGATTTAATGAACCGCATTTTTCGACCGTATTTGGATAAGTTCGTAGTGGTCTTTATTGACGACATACTAATTTACTCACGTGATGAGAGTGAACATGCGGAGCATCTAAGAACGGTCTTACAAACCTTGAGAGATAAACAGTTATATGCCAAGTTTAGTAAGAGTGAATTTTGGATTAAAGAGGTTGGATTCCTAGGACACATCGTGTAGGGAGATGGGATCAGAGTTGACCCGAGTAAGATCTCAGCTATTGTTGAGTGGCAATCACCGAAGAATGTGTCAGAGATTTGAAGTTTTTTGGGTTTGGTAGGATATTACAAAAGATTTGTAAATGACTTCTTGATAAGAGCTACACCGATGACAAGGCTGTTACACAAGGATGTCAAGTTTGAATGGATAGGGAAGTGCCAATAGAGCTTCGAGAAATTAAAGGCTTTATTGACCGAGGCTCCAGTTCTAGTGCAACCAGAATCGAGGAAAGAATTCGTAGTATATAGCAATGCCTCCTTAAATGGATTGGGGTATGTACTCATGCAAGAAGGCAAAGTAATAGCATATGCCTCGAGACAGCTAAAGCCACATGAGAAGAATTACCCTACGCATGATTTGGAGTTGGCCGCCATCGTGTTTGCGTTGAAAATTTGGAGACACCATTTGTATGGCGAGAGATGCTGAGTGTTCACCAACCATAAAAGTATCAAGTATTTTATGACACAAAAGGAGTTGAATCTACGACAACGAAGATGGTTGGAGTTGATAAAGGATTATGAGTTGGTGATTGACTACCACCCGGAAAGGCGAATGCAGTCACCGACGCTCTGAGTAGAAAGTCATTGTTCACCTTGAAGACTATAAATACTTAATTAACTATGATTGATGATGGTTCAATTCTAGCTGAGATAAGAGCCAAACCTACGTTTCTTCAAGAGATTTGTGAGGCTCAGACAGGTGATAAGGACTTGCAAGCTAAGGTGGCTCAGTGCGAAACAGGAAATGAATCAGAGTTTAGTATTGGTACCGACGGTTGTATGATGTTCCGAAACAGAATTTGTGTACTCAAAGATAATGAGCTTATTCAAAAGATTTTATGAGAGGTACATAGTGGTTGCTTGTCTACCCATCCGAGTAGTGTGAAAACGTATAACAACTTGAGGAAGTTGTACTAGTGGTCGGGGATGAAAAGAGACATTTCTGAGTTTGTTTCTAAGTGTCTGTTTGTCAACAAGTGAGGGCCGAACACTAAGTACCTTCGAGATTACTTCAACCTGTGATGGTTCCTGAGTGAAAATAGGACCGGGTAACCATGGATTTTATATCGGGAGTGCCCTTAACACCAAGGAAAAAGGATTCCGTTTGGGTCGTTGTTGATAGGCTTATAAAGTCGGCACATTTTATACCGGTGCGTACCGACTACTCCCTTGAGAAATTGGCTGATTTGTATGTTTCGAAGATCGTAAGACTTCACGGAGTGCCCTTACCGATTATCTCGGATAGGGATCCGAGGTTTAACTCAAGGTTTTGGAAGAAGTTACAAGAGGTTTTGGGAACAAAGTTGAACTTTAGCACAACTTTCCACCCGCAAATTGACGGTCAGTCGGAAAGAGTAATTCAGATATTAGAGGACATGTTACGGTGTTGTGTTCTTGAGTTTCAAGGTAGTTGGGAAAGGTACTTACCGTTGGTCGAATTCACCTAAAACAAAAGTTATCAGTGAAGTCTGAAAATGGCGCCTTATGAGGCTGTGTATGGGCGTAAGTGCCGAGCGCCTTTATTTCTGACCGATCTGAGCGAATCAAATTCACGGGGTCGACTTAGTTAGAGAGACAGAAGAAAAGGTTAAAGTGATTCGTGACTGTATAAAAGCTGCATCAGATAGACAAAAATCCTACGTGAATTTAAAACGAAAAGAGTTCGAGTTTCAATTCAATGATAAGGTGTTTTTGAAAGTATCCCCGTGGAAAAAGTCCTTAGATTCGGTAGAAAAGGCAAGCTGAACGCGCAGTTTATTGGACCTTATAAGGTGACCGAGAGAATTGGACTAGTAGCATACCAATTAGCCTTCCTCGTGAGCTAGAGAAAATTCATGATGTGTTCCATGTGTCGATGTTGCGTCACTACCGATTTGTCCCCTCACACGTGATTTCACTGGAAGAAATTGAAATAAGCCTGGATATGACCTATGGTGAAGAACCGATTAAGATTTTGGATCGAGAGGTTAAGAAATTGAGGAATAAAAGTGTAGCACTCGTGAAGGTTTTGTGGCATAGACATGGAGTCGAGCAAGCCACGTGGGAACCCGAAGAGACTATGAGAGACCAATATCCAAACTTATTCACCGGTAAGATTTTTGGGGATTAAAATCCCTAAGGGGGAGAATTGTAACAGCCCAATTTTTTGGCCTAGTTAGAACAGTGGTTTCGGGACCACTGACCCTAGGTCAGAGAAATTATTTTTGATATTATTTTATGTGTGATGACATGATTATAAAGGTGCATGAAAAATTTGGTGAATTAATTTTAGCGTTTGAGAGCTTAATCGCAAAAAACGACTAAATCGCATAAAGTGCAAAAGTCCTATTTTGAAAGCTAGGGGTGTCAAATAGCTAGAGAACCAAAATTAGGGGTCTTTAAAGGGAAAATAGACCCTAAAAAGAGTGCTTGGCTGTCCGTGGGGACAGGAATGGCCAAAAAAGTAAAATTAGGTGGGTTTTGGTAGCTTATTTGACTAAAATAGAAATAAAATAAAAGAAAGATGATATCATCCCTTTTCACCATTTCTTCTGCAATGAAAATTCAGCCATTGTTTGGGTTTGAAAGCTTGAAAATTTCAGCAACTTGTAACCCTCTCAAGTAAGTGATTTTGATGGTCTTTCTTGATGATTTTTGTGTTTTTAGAACCCTTGTTGCATGAGTTTTCAAATGAGGGGACTATTTTGTAAAATGATTGAAAGTCTAGGGTTTTACCATGAGAGTGTTCATGTTGTTTTCTAAAATTTTATGGAAGAAAATAAATCATGGTTGTCAAATAAACAACTTTTGTGAAGGGACTTCTCATGAAAACCCTAATAGGACTATTTTGTAAAGTATGTAAAATAGATAATAATGTTGTGAAATATTAGGAATTTGGGGTTGTCATAAGAGTAATAAATGGTCGGTTAGGCTTGGATAACAAGGAAATTTAATAAAAATTGATTTTTGGGTCTAGGGGTAAAATGGTTATTTTGTGAAACTATAAGGGCAAAATGGTCATTTTGCCCAATTATGAATTGTTGAGTACCTAGATTAATAAAATAATTAAATGTGTGAATTTTCATCATTATAGATCAAGAATTACAAAATTCAGGTCTGGACTGGGGAAAAGCAAAGACAGTGGACTAAGCCGAATTAGTCGTAATATTTTGAATACCGAGTTAAGTTGTATGTTAATAATACAACTATATCTTTATGATGTGTAATTGAGTTCATATGGCCTAAATTGTCTTAATTTTGAATATGAGAATACATGTTGAGAAATTTACGTAGTAATTCATTGAACATTTCGAATAGACTTGGATATTTGTACCATGATAATGGGTGATACGTGTGCTAGTGTAAGACATGTCTGGGACATGCATAGCCACAGAATGAGAGCCAGTGTAAGACATATCTGGGACAAGCATCGACCTCGAGATATTTAAGCTAATGTAAGACATGTCTGGGACATGCATCGGTATTGAGACGAGAGCTAGTGTAAGACATGTCTGGGACATGCATCAGCCTCGCGATATACAAGCTAGTGTAATACCTATTTGGGATATGGCGTCAGCTTGTGGTGTGTCAGTGTAAGACCTATCTGGGACATGGTATCGACACCGAAATATGAGAGCCAGTGTAAGACTTGTCTGGGACATGGCATCGACCTTGCTATATGAAAGCCAATGTAAGACCATGTCTGGGACATGGTGTTGGCACTTTAACCCATGTTAGGTCCATTGAGTATCCGGTAGTATTCCAAATGGTTCAACAAAAGGTTTATGATTTATATTGAAACAAGAAAATTTATGATCATGTGATGAGTGGTATAGGTACCTAATTGAAATGTATGAGATATGGGCTCAATGTATGCAATATGAGTTATATTGGATGGTGATGAGTAAGCTGTACTTACATTTATTTATGGTACTCATGAATAAACTATGAAAGGTTATGAGCATATTGCTTTAGGATAAGTAATTGTTGTTTATTATCATGCAACTTACTAAGCTTTATGCTTACCCCGTTTCTTTCCTTTTTCTATAGTGTCGCCTAATTAGCTCGTGGATCAACGGAAAACGGAGGCATCGATCACACTGTCAATTGAAGCACTTGGTATAGTTAGATCTTTTATTTTGATTATGGCATGTATAGGACTCTGACTTTTGAGTTTTGTGTCATTGTTAATGGACCAATATGTCTGTTTACTTTAGCATTTGATTCATTTTGTGTAAGGACATGAAAAATGGCTAATATTGAAAGTTATTATGTGAATGCAAGCTAGCCTTTCATGAATGTTAAATTGTTGGCATGGTTGAATATATGTAATGTACATGGGTCTTAACTATGGTTGTTTGGTTGAGAAATCATATTAAGTTAATCTTTGATGTGTTGATTAATGTTAGATTTTGTTTAAGGGTCACAAAGGCTTGGTAGATAGCCTTATATTGTCCACAAGGGTAGACACACGGGCGTGTATCTAGGCCGTGTGTGGCATACGGTCAGTCTCATAGGTGTGTCGTTCGATCATGTGTCCCTTGCACGTAAAATTTGCAATTCAAAATGCATGGTAGTAAACACACAGGCGAAGACACAGCCGTGTCTTTCAGTCGTGTGGAGGACACGGCCTCTAGCCATGAATGTGTGCCTTAGCCGTGTGCCCTAAATTATCAGCCGTGTGACCGTTGTCAGAGGACAGGAAATCTATTTAGGGGACATGAAATGCCACTGCAAAATATTCTGGAGATTAAGTTATTTGATGTATAGAGAATAGAATTGATAGGTCCATTTCTACCGTCAGTGGGCGACCTATACATACTATTGGTAATAGACTATGTATTTAAGTGGGTCGAAGTTGTTGCGCTTCCTAATAATGATGGAAAGTCAGTAATGAAGTTATTGCACAAGAACATTTTCACATGATTCGGTATGCCTAGAGCCATTATTAGTGATGAAGGATCTCATTTTGATTGTAAACTAGTCACTGCCTTGCATCGGTATGGGATGAAACATAAGATTGCCACGGCATATCATCCCCAAACAAATTGACAAGTTGAGGTCTCTAGCAGAGAAATCAAGAATATTCTAGAAAAAGTGGTGAATCTAACTTGTAAGGATTGGTCCTCTAGACTGGATGAAGCATTATGGGTCTATCGTATTGTATTTAAAACTCCATTGGTGATGTCACCTTTTAAGTTTGTTTAGGGAAAGTCATGTCCCCTGCCTGTTGAGCTCAAGCACAAAGCATTTTGGGCTATTAAAAAATTGAACATGGATTGGGTCGCTGTTGGCCATAAAAAGTTGTTAGAGCTAAATGAAATGGAAGAATTCAAGGCACAGACATATGAAAATGCTAAATTGTACAAGGAGAAAACCCAACGTTGGCATGATAATAGAATTATACTAAGACAATTTGAGCTAGGGCAATGAGAGTTGTTCAACTCCAGGCTCAAATTGTTCCCTGATAAATTAAAATCTCGCTGGTCAAGTCTCTTTCGTAACAACCGATTTTTAGTGAAATCAGAATAGTGGTTTCAGGACCACAGATCTGATAAGTATATTATTATTTTATTATTATTTTAATGTCAATGGAATGTTAGTAAGGTCGTATAAAAATTTCGTAAACAAATTTTGACATCTCCATGTTTAATTACGTAAAAAGGACTAAATCGTAAAAGGTATAAAAGTAGAGTTCTATTAGTTAAAGGTATCAATTAGCTATAAAAATGTAAAGTGGATGGGCTTAATTGGAAATTAGACCATTCAAAATGTTAGTGGACATTAATGGACACAATTTTAAGTGATTTTAAGTTATAAGTTAAGGTTAAATTAGTAAATTAACAAATTAACTTGAAATTAAACTAAATAAAACATGGTATCATCTTCCTAATGGAATTCACCACTGAAATCTAGAAGGAAGGAAGCCATTTTTAAGGTTTGAAGTTAGGCTAAGTTAAGTGGGTGCATGGTTAGTTTTTTCATCACACTTTTAATGATTTTTATGTTTTTAAATTCGTTTTAGCTTAATCTATCTAGCCCAGGGTTCAATTTGTAAACTGCTAAAGATTTAGGGTTTTTCAATGAATGTTCTTACATGATTCTTGATGTTCAATGAAATATTATGGGTCATTGTTTTTAAATAAATAAGTTTTGTAAAGTGATTTCTGATAAAATGTCATTTAGGGACTTATTTGTAAAAGTGGTAAAAGTCTATGTTAAATTTATGAAATGAGGGTGTGCCTGAGTTGATATAGGTCCATATAGAAATCGGCTAGCTTGAGAAATGGATGAAAATTCTTAGATTTCAATTAGTAAGTTTAAGGAATAAATTATGAAATGTTAAAATGTTAGGGGCAAAATTGTAATTTTCAAAAATATGAAATATGGATTGAATTGATTAATAGAAGTATTAAGTGGATTGAATTTGAATATTTAGATCAAGATAGACGTTGTACGGATTTAGATCGGGGAAAAGCTAAAGCCTCGGATTAATCGACTTCGTTGTTACGCTTAAATCGTCGAGGTAAGTTCCTAGTGTTTTAATACGTAATGAATTTCTATTTGTGTACTTGTATTATGATGCTTCAATTATTACATTACTAGAAGAATAATGATGAATTGCATATATGTGCCTCTGTTTGTACTTCGAAACCCCTGAATTGCACATACGTGCCCCTGTCTATACTTCGGTACTCTTGGATGTACTTTTGTACCCTGTTTAAACTTTGGTAACTCTAAAATTGAATAATATGTAAATTGTATCCAATTCATTGTTAGATTAAATGATATGCTAAGTTCTTACTAAGCTTTATAAGCTTATACATTCGTGTAGATTGTTTTGTAGACGTTGTTGTTGACACTTTGGACGGATCAAACCTTCAACTCACACTATCCAATGACTTTGGTAGTTTCTATATCTCCTAGGGTAGTGGCATGTATAAACTTTTGTAGTTGAATTTGAGATTGAAATGTATTTAGGATTTATAAAATGGTGTTTAATGAATGTGTATATAATAACTAAATGTGTTAGTGTTATGATCTCATGTATGCTTAATAGATTATTATGGGATGTATAAGTTGTTTTGGTATTGTTGATGCCCTAGTGGTATGAGTTAATGTGGCAATGTTTTGATGCATATTTGAATAGCCAAAATGGTATGTGATGAGTTGATTTCAATATGGTTAAGGTATGGTATGTTTTGGAAATGGTATTAAACTATGTTTTGGAAATGGTATTAAACTATGTGTGTATGATTGAGATGTTGTAAGAGTATATGTTTAGATAACTTGGAATGTTTGCATCTGGGGTGCCTTATATTGCATATTGGTTGAATGATCTTAGGTTATCAAATTAGTCATTTCATATAGGTTTTAGTCATGTTTTGAGGTCTTGATGATATGCACAAAATGCTTTTAAGTACATGCTTGATTTTGGTGATGGAAATGGTTTTTTTTTGGGCAAATTTGTAATAGCCCAATTTAGACCCTAATCGGAATGTTGGTTTCGGGACCACGAATCTGATTCAAAAAAATATTTAAAAATTATTTTCTGTGTTTATTTTGTGTGAATTTATATCTGTGAAATTTTTGTGATTTAATTTTGTCGTTTAGGTATCCGATTAAATAAAAGGACTTAATCGCGTAAAACAAAAATTTTGGGGTTATTTCTAAAAAGGGTTGAATTTTTAGTTGGTTTCTAAATTGAAGCCTTAAAGTGGTAATTAAGCCATTATTAATGTATGTGGACGGTAATGGGTAAGGAATATAATGATTTTTATTCAATTATAAAGGACATAATAGTAATTAATTAAAATGTTAATATATATCATAATAAACATAAGTTAAAATACATGTTATATTTTTTGTTCACCACCGAAACAAAAAATAAGAAAGAAAAAAAGAAAAGAACTAGGTTCGGCCATTCTTTCAAGATCAATCAAGGTTTATTTTTTATTCGGTTTTTGATAATTTCTACGTTTTTGAGATCGTTGCTTCGAGTACTACAAAACCCATGCTTGAATTTTTGATTTTGATGAATATTTTGAGTTGTGTCATTGTTGAGAGCTTGGGGTTTTTGTTGTTTGATGATGAAATATGAAAGATATGTTTTAGATTAACATGTTTTATATTGGAGTTTTTGATGATTTTGAGTAATTAGGACTAAATTGTAAAAACAATAATTTGAGGGGCTAAAATGTGAAATAAATGAATTATATGGGTTTGTATGGTTATGGGTAATATTCGGCCTAGCTTGGGTATGGAGAAATTTTGTGTATTTTGTGTTTTGTGCAATAGGGACTAAATTGTAAAAATTGTAAATGTTAGGGGTAAAATGGTAATTTGTCCATTTATGTGTTTTTGGACTAAATTGAATGAAAATATTTTTGAAAGAGCTTAATTTGAATATGTTTAGATCAAGAACCAAAGAAATCGAATTTGGATCGGAGGAAAGCGAAAATTGTTGACTAGCTGCCCTGTTCCGTTTTGTATCGTCCGAGGTAAGTTTATAAGCAAATAGACGTGTTTAATTGTAGTTAAATGCTAATTATATGTGCTTTTATGAAATGTATGAATTTATATATGCTATGGCCGAATATGAAAAGGCTTGGCTACTACATTTCTGAATTCATTTCGACCGAGTTATGACGTCTGAAAGCCCGTATGAATCTCAGGAATAGTTAGGATACATATGTCATGACATAGGATTCCGATATATGTGTGCGAGTAAGACCATGGCATCGATATGTGATTCTGATATGTGTTTACGAGTAAGACGCTGTCTGGGCCAGTGGCATTGATATGGGATTACATGTAAGACCACGTCTGGGACGTTGGCATTGTACGATTTGTGCAATTATCCGAGTGTCCTATCCAATTCTGAATGGTTCATCGGGCAAAGGTAAATTGAGTTCGAATGTGTAAAATGAGCTATATGCCAGGTATGAACTAACTTGTTACTTACTTAAGGTAAGTTAAAAAAACACCTTGTCTATTTAATACAAATCTTGTAAGATGCAAATAAAGAAAATATGTGTATGTGATATGTGTATTTGGTTTTATGAATGAGTAGTTAATATGTCATGAATAACCCTTATATATGTGTATATATGATGAGGAATATTCCGTTATATAGTTAATATATGTATATGAAATATTATTTCGATACTTAAGTTTATGTACTTGAGTGAATATGTACTAAGTTTTAATATTTCTATTTGGCTTTGAAAGTTGATTATTAATATGTTAAAGTGACTATATGAGTATTCGGCTAAATAAGAAGTATGTGTGTAAAATGTCATATTATGATTCTTGAACTTATTTAAATGGTATAAGTATGTGTAACGACTTGAAATAGGGCCTAGTTGGAATAGTGGTTATGACACCACAAATCCGAGGTAGAAATATTATGATTATTTTAGAGTCCATGATATGTTTGAGTGATTGTGTTCAAATTTTGTTAAGTAATTTTATCGATAAAGTTCCCAATTTTATTATTGGGATTAAATTGCATTAATTGCAAAATATGAGTTCTAAAATATAAGTACTTGTTTGAAATGGGGGTTTAAACTAGAAGTCTTTAAATGGAAAATAGATCATCATATTTTGGTATGGACAAAGTTAGACATGGAAGGGTAAAATTGAAGGTTTAGTAAAAAGGGGCATTTTGGTCATTTGGGTGTTTTCAGGCATAAAAGAAAAAAATTAAAACCCAAAAATCTGCTCATTCTCTTCCCCATGCTGCTGAAATTCTCAAGAAGGCATGGTTAGGGTTTCAAGCTTTTCAAAGCTCAATTGTAAGTGCATTTGAGCCCTATTTTTAATGTTCATCGTATTTTTGAAATTCTGATAACTTAGTTTAGCTATTTCTACCATTATTTTGAGTAAGAGTTTGATTTTAAAAATTGACCCATGTTGAATAATTGTGTATTTTGATAAATTATGGTAGATTATGCATGTCTATGATTAGAGAAACGAGTTTTATTAGATGATTTTTGATGAAATCGTATAAATAGGGTTAAATTGTAAAAGTTATAAATTGGTCATAAGTGTGTGAATTAGTGAGAACTTGAAGTTTCAATAGAAGAGAAAAATGTTCAGCATGTCATGAAACATAAGAAAATTTAATAAAAATTATTTTACGAGCTTAGGGGTAAAAGTGTAATTTTTAAAAAGTTAGGGGGCAAAATTGTAAATTTTCAAAAATTTGATATGTGAATTGAATTGATTATTGTGTTGATAAAAGGTGTTAAATGAGTGCTATTTGACGTGTTAGATCAAGAAAACATGAAATTTGGACTAAGATCGGGGAAGAACGAAGTTGTGGGCTAAGTTGGGAAAATTAGTCATTTCGGCATTCGAGGTAAGTTGGTGTAATAATAATAATGTAATAACATTGTAATTTATATTTGAAAGTTAAATTAGTGAATTAATTGAATTGTGTTGAATTAAATGTTTAATATGCCAAGTTTATAAATCGATTTAAAAATATGTCTATGGTACAAGAAAGTGCATTGAAATATTGTATTTAAATGTGGTTTCTATGATTATGCATATTATAAAAAAATTGTGAATTAGTGTTGTTACGAGACAAGTGATTAAGTGAATGTTGAATAAGTGTTAATGAGTGAAATCGAAACAAATCCTGATTGAACCTTAGGAATCTATCGGCTACATCTCAGTGGTAGCTTCGGCTACATCTCAGTGGTAGCTTCGGCTACATCTCAGTGGTAGCTTCGGCTACAATACAGTGGTCGCTTCGGCTACATCTCAGTGGTAGCTTCGGCTACAATACAGTGGTAGCTTCGGCTACATCTCAGTGGTAGCTTCGGCTACAATACAGTGGTAGCTTCAGCTACGTTACAGTGATAGCTTCGGCTATATTACAGTGTGGCACTTTGTGCCTTATTCCGTGTATCCTTTAGTATTCCATAGGGTTCAGCAGGTATTGAATTGATATAATGAAAAGTGATTAAATGTGAAGAGGTTTTAATCATGTGATAATAATGTGCAAGTGAACATTGTGTTTGAGGCATTTATATGTGTAAGTGTGAATATGAATCTTGTGTAAGTGCAGGTATATATGTGTAAACTATGAGCAATAAGCTCGTTTTATGATTGTACTTTGGTAAGGTTGATAAGAGGTAAGTCTTACCATTAATGCAACTATAGAGAAAGCATGAAATAGTGAATTTTAAAAGTAAAGTAGATTTGGACAGTACCAGTCATGTACATTTGAAAAATCACAAAAAATGGTAGGAATTGAATTAATAATTGAATGAGATATGAAATTAAATTTCATTGAGTCTATTTTCATAGAAAGAAAACGGTGTGAGCAAATGGATTATACTTTATGAGATATTTAAATTCTTGTGAGACTGGTTTAGAATGATTACGTGATCCCTTGTTCTGACTTGGAAAACTCATTATAAATTGTATAAAAATAATTATGGTTAATGGTTCATATGCTTAGAATCCTTATTGAGTCTATTTTATATTGAAACAAATTAAAAATTATTTGAATTCTGTATAATGAAATATTTTAGTCTTTGTGAAGAGATGTTAGAACCGTCAAATAGTGAAATAGGGGAAGATTTAATGAATAAAATGTATTAATTGACTAAGCCAAAAATTCTGGAAATTTTATGACAAGAAGGTATATGAGTTTAATTTTAGTTAAAATTTACAGAACTTAATTTCGAGTTCTGTAACTTATGAAATAATTAAATTAGTGACTGTAACTCGGGAAAACAATTTAAACTAAATTTGAGTAAAAAGGTGAAATCATGTGAATATTGATTCTATTTTCTTGAGCATACTTATTGAGGAATGGGTTAATATTGTTAATTTAATTTGCTTATTATTATATGCCAACTTACTAAGTTATAAAACTTACACTACTTTCCCATTTCTCTCAGTGTTTTTCAGGATTGGCTCGGGGTTGGAGATCGTTGGAGGTATCATCACACTATCAATTTGTCAGGTTGGAATAAAGGAAATTCTTATTTATCTATAAGTGAGTGGCATGTATAAAGATTTAATTTTTGGTATTATGTAATATTATGATTTAGCCAAATGTATAGGCTTATACTGTCCTATTGTATAAAGCCATGATGTATGGCTTATAATGGCTATAAGTAAGTAAACCTATTTTATGTATACATGAGTAATGTCATGATGTGGTTAAGATAAGAATAACTAAGAGTATTAAAAAGGTCGATATATCGTATATTGTCGATATATCATATATTAGTACAAAGAGTTAAGAAAATAAAAAGGGCTTGGAAAATAGCCCAATGTGTGCCACACGGGCTAGAGGTAAGGCCGTGTGTCTCAGCCGTGGGTTAGGACACCGCCACCGCATGGGCATGTGGTTTAGCTGTGGTGCATAAACAGAATGCTCGATGTTTTTAACATGGGCATGTGTGACCACACGGGCGTGCCCATGTCACACGGGTGTACGACCCCTGTTTTAGTGAAAAATGTATAAGTGTTCGAAAAGTTCTGGTTTGGTTCCGAACCAACTTCAATGATTGTTATGGGTCTCATAAAGCCCATAATAGGGACATAAAGGGTACTCATGAAAGGTTTTTAATATATAATTGAAATGTATGTATCGAAAAAGCGTATAACAGTGTAGTAATGCCTCATACCCTGATCTGGCAGCGGTTAGAGGTAAGGGTTGTTACAGTATGCTTGATTATATGGTGATATTTTGACTTGAAAGTTGAATGACATTTGGTTAGTAAGTTTAGCTGAGTATTCGGGCAAGGTAAAAATGGTACATGGAAAAGTATTATTGTATCTCATTTGTAGGTTTAAGTTTAAGCATTGGTGATGACAATATAATCCAGTTTAGGGGTTGAATATATTTTTGAGCTGTTTATTTGTTTATGGCTTACTAAGCTAAAACAGCTTACACTGTATATTTATGTTTACTCTGTTTTATAGATTTGGAGTCAAGCCACGAGCTTGAGGACTGTCAGCAAAGTTCATCACACTATCAGCTATTTTGGTATCTTTATAAGTTAAACTTGAATTATGGCATGTATAGGCTGGAATATGATTTGAAAACTAGAATTTTGGTTTGTATAATCTAAGCCATGCGAAAATGGCTAAAATTTTATGTTGAGTTCGGTTAGGCTTGGTTGTGGCTTAAATTTATTTTGGTTATGATGTTAAGTGTTATAATGGAATGATGTTTGTGATAGGTGGTTTTATGATTTGAAAATGGTTAATGATTTGGATGAATACATCACTGTTTTTGTTAAGGTATACATAAAAAAATATATATGCAAATATGGTAGTATTATTTAAATAATGTATAATGTGTAATTCGGTAATACATGTTGTTAGCTAAGTTCGGACATAATATAAGCTTGTCAAAATATGGTTATTACATGGCATGATATACTTAACTTTTAATTGTATGTCTAATTATGGCTAATGTCTTATTCTTGTGATGTATAATTAGTAATATGAGTTGGTTTGGAAATTATATAGTAATGTATTATAAATTGTTTCAGAAGATAAAAGTATGTGAGTTGGTTATGCCTAACTTGTGATTCGGCAAATACTTTTATAAATATTTATGCATATGAGAAATTGACCTAATATGTATTTTATCTTAAGGTATATATAAATATGACGATGATTTATTATATGTTTTGATTATGCATTGATAGGGAATGTATATTGTGTTATAATAAGCTATGTATTAATAAATTACATGCATGCTATTTATAGGAGAAGAATTTATAGTAAGTTGACGAAATATGTACTACGGTAATGAGCCAAATATAACATGGTGAAATTGGAATGTTTTGGTGTACTTGATTTTATGAGTTCTACTTATGAATAAATTTTCAGACTGTAATGGAGGTATAATGCTGATTATATATTTTGGATAATCTATAAGTTGAATCCATGTTACATTCGGTTATGTGATGTTAATGAATAAATTGACTATTCTTAAATGACTTAAAAATTTGTTTAAGTATATTCTTGTGATTATTTGAATCTGTGACTTGACTGATAATACCTCGTAACCCCAATCTGGCAACAGATATGGGTTAGAGGTGTTACATTTTATTAGTATCAGAGCCAGGTTTAGTTGGTTCTAGGACTAACGTAGCACGTGTGAGTCTAGCTATACATGCCATATTATATATTGCGATAGTGTGATGACTTCTGACATTTGAAATTGTGTTTTCATATAGTAAATGGATCCCGACAAAGCTGTAGCTGATGATGTCGAGAGTGTAGCGCCTGCTCCTGCGTAAGGGACAGCGTCAATTGATTCTTGATCGATTTCGAGTAACCAGGAAGGAGAGGCTAGACAAGCCTTTTACCAAATGATGAATGACTGGTTTACTCTGTATATCCGTATATCCAGACTAACCCGGCTGCATAACAACCTCCACCCCCGACCAATCCATCTTTGATGTCTACTGTACCTCAAGTAAGTGATCCGCAGAGATTATATAAGCCACCTGTCGATAAAATCAGAAAACATGGTGCTAAGAATTTAAAGCTACTGATGATGATGATGCTGAACGGGCTGAGTTCTGGCTTGACAATACTATATGTGTGTTTGATGAGCTATCCTATACACCAGATGAATGTTTGAAATGTGCTATATCTTTGCTTTGAGACACAGCATCTCATTGTTGGAATACCCTAGTATCAGTGGTTTTGAAAGAATGGGTGAGCTGGGAATTCTTTCATACTGAGTTTCGTAAGAAGTATATCAGCCAGAGATTTATTGATTAGAAGCAAAAAGAATTTCTGGAGCTGAAACAGGGTCAAATGACCGTGACCGAGTATGAGTGAAAATTTGTGAGACTCAGTCGGTATGCCCGAGAGTGTGTTTCTACCGAAGCCATAATGTGTAAAAGATTCGAAGATGGGCTGAATGAAGACATTAAACTGTTAGTTGGCATACTTGAGATAAAAGAGTTCGTAGTACTAGTTGAGCGAGCCTACAAAGCTAAAGAGCTCGGGAAAGAGAAAAGAAAAGCTGGCTTTGAAGCTAGAGATGCACGTAAAAGAATGTCTAGTAAGTCATTCCAGTCGGCACCAAAGAAATTCTGAGACGATTTCAGCCGTTCCAAAGCCACTTCGAGTTATTCTAGACGGGATCAGAGTAGACCACCTATGAGCTCGAGAGTTACCTCCGTAGCTAGTGTGGGGAATGTTAGATCAAATCAACCCGAGTGTAAACACTGTGGTAAATGATATCCCGACAGCTGCAGATTGCATGATCGATCCTGTTTTAAATACAGATCGACAAATTATTATATTCGTGATTGCCCAGTGTTAATTGAAGAAAATCCAGTGCAGAATACGAGATCGGGAACACTCCAGCTCGGGATAGACCACCAGAAATGTGGGTAATATGAGTGACAGTTAGAGAGGGACCAAAGATATAGTAGTCAGATCTGAGGCTCGTGCCCTTGCCAGAGCCTATGCTATTCGCGCACGGGAAGAGGCTTCATCCCCGGATGTCATTACTGGTACATTCACTCTTTTATGATACTAATGTAATTGCATTGATTCATCCTGGTTCTACTCATTCTTATGTATGTGAGACAGTAGTATTCAGTAAGACTTTACCTGTTGAGTCTACTGAGTTTGTGATTAGAGTGTCAAACCCATTGGGCCGGTGTGTTATGGTTGACAAAGTGTGTAAGAATTGTCCCTTGATGGTTCGAGATTCGTGCTTTTCAGCTGACTTGATGTTGTTTCCGTTTGATGAGTTTGACATAATTTTGGGTATGGATTGGTTGACTTTGCATGATGCTGTTGTAAACTTCAAAGGAAAGACTATTGATTTACGGTGCCAGAATGATGAGATTATTCGAATTGAATCTAATGATCTGAATGGGTTACCAGAAGTGATTTCTTCGATGTTAGCTCAGAAATATGTGAGAAAAGGCTACGAAGCTTACTTTGCATATGTGCTTGACAGTAAAGTGACTGAATGAAACATTGAATTATTACCTATTGTGTGTGAGTATCCGAATGTGTTTCCTAAAAAATTACCGGGTTTGCCACCTATTTGGGAGGTAGAGTTTGGTATTGAGTTAATACTTGGGATGACTCCAATATCCATAGCTCCGTACAGAATGGCACCTACGGAATTAAAAGAATTGAAAGCTCAGTTGCAAGAGTTGACAAATAGAGGTTTCGCACGACCGAGTTTCTCACCTTGGGGTGCACCAGTGTTGTTTGTGAAAAAGAAAGACAGAACTATGAGAATGTGTATTGATTATAGACAGCTCAATAAGGTGACTATAAAGAATAAGTATCCATTTCCATGAATTGATGATTTGTTTGATCAGTTGGAAAGGGCTACAGTGTTTTCAAAGATAGATCTGAGATCTGACTACTATCAGTTACGAGTTAAAGACTCCGATGTGCCAAAGACTGAGTTTCGAACGAGGTACAGACACTATGAGTTTTTGGTTATGCCTTTCGGACTTACTAATATACCTGTTGTTTTTATGGATTTGATGAATCGGATCTTCAGACTGTATCTAGATCGGTTTGCGGTTGTGTTCATAGATGATATTCTGATATACTCCCGTGATGAAACCGAACATGCCAAACATTTGAGACTTGTGTTACAGACTTTGTGAGATAAGCAGTTGTATACGAAGTTCAGTAAATGTGAGTTCTTGTTAAGCGAGGTCAGTTTTCTGGGCCATGTTGTATCAACATTGAGTATTTGGGTTGATCCGAGTAAAATTTCAGCTATTACAGAAGATGTTAAGTTTGAGTGGTCAGAAAAGTGTTAGAAAAACTTTGATTAGTTGAAAGCCCTTTTAACTGAAGCTCCAGTACTAGTTTAGCCAGAATCGGGTAAAGAATTTGTTATTTATAGTGATGCATCTTTAAATGGTTTGGGCAGTGTTTTGATGTAGGAAGGCAAAGTTACAGCTTATGCCTCGAGACAGTTGAAGCCGCATGAAAGAAACTATCCGACACACGATTTGGAATTGGCAGCTATCGTGTTTGCATTGAAAATTTGGTGTCACTATCTATTCGGGGAGAAATGTCATGTTTATTCATATCACAAAAGCCTGAAATACTTGATGACTCAGAAGGATCTGAATTTGAGACAACAACAATGGTTAGAATTGCTAAAGGACTATGAGCTTGTGATTGACCATCACCCGGGAAAGGCTAATGTTGTTGCTGATGCTTTAAGTCGAAAATAATTATTTTCTTTACGTGCAATGAATGCGCATATGGCTATGTCTGATGACAGTTCGATAATAGCTGAATTGAAAGCAAGGCCGTTATTTGTTCAAAAAATTTGTGATGCCCAGAAAGTTGATAATGAATTGTTAGCAAAATGAGCTCAGTGTGAGGCAGATGCTGATTCAGGATTCAGAGTTGATGCTGAGGATTGTCTGAGGTTCAGAAATTGGATATGTGTCCTGAGAAATTCAGAGTTGATTCAAATGATTTTAAATGAAGCTCATAGCAGTCGATTATCTGTTCATCCAGGTAGTACAAAAATGTATAATAATCTGAAATAACTTTATTGGTGGCATGGTATGAAACGAGACATTTCTGACTTTGTTTCAAAATGCTTAATCTGTTAGCAAGTAAAAGCCAAGCATCAGGTACCTTCTGGATTACTTCAGTCGATTATGATACCAGAGTGGAAATGGGACAGAGTTACTATGGATTTTGTATCTGGTTTACTGTTAACACTGAGCAAGAAAGATGCCATCTGGGTCATTGTGGATAGATTGACTAAATCAGCTCATTTTGTTCCGATACATACAGACTACTCGCTTGATAAGCTGGCTGAATTATATGTTTCTCAGATTGTGAGAGTACATGGTGTACCTATATCTATTGTTTCGGATAGAGATCCGAGGTTTACATCACGATTTTGGAAGAAACTGCAAGATGTACTGGGTACGAAATTACATTTCAGCACTGCTTTTCATCCGCAAACAGATGGTCAGTCTAAGCAAATCATTTAGATACTTGAGGATATGTTGAGATGTTGCATTCTAAAGTTTGAAGGTACGTGCGAACGGTGCTTAACTCTGATTGAATTTGCGTACACTAATAGCTTTCAATAAAGTATCAAAATGACACCTTATGAGGCTTTATATAGCCGTAAATGTCGTACACCATTGTACTAGATTGAGCTCAATGAAAATAAGATACACGGGGTCGATTTGATCAAAGAAACTGAACAGAAAGTGAAAGTGATCCGTGAAAGTTTGAAAGCAGCATCAGATCGTCAGAAATCATATGTGGATTTAAAACGTAAAGATATAGAGTTTCAAATCGAAGATAAAGTCTTTTTGAAAGTCTCACTGTGGAAGAAGATACTCAGATTTGGTCACAAAGGCAAGTTGAGTCCGAGGTTTATTGGGTCGTATGAGGTAATAGAACGCATCGGATTGGTTGCTTATAGACTGTTATTGCCATTTGAGCTAGAAAAGATCCACAATGTATTTCATGTTTTGATGCTTTGTAGATATCGATCTGATCCTTCACATGTGATTAGTCTGACTGAGATTGAGATTAAGCCCGATATGACGTACAAGGAAGAACCGATTCGTATTTTGGCTCGTGAGATTAAAGAGTTGCGAAATAAGAAAATTCCGTTAGTTAAAGTACTGTGGCATAAACACGGAGTTGAGGAAGCAACGTGGGAGCCAGAGGATGCAATGAGAGAACGTTATCCGAACCTATTCACCGATAAGATTTTCGTGGATGAAAATCCCTAAGGGGGAGAGTTGTAATAGCCCGATTTAGACCCTAATCGGAACGGTGGTTTCGGGACCATGAATTTGAGTCAGAAAAATATTTAAAAATTATTTTATGTGTCTATTTTGTGTGAATTTATATCTGTGAAATTTTCATGATTTAATTTTGTTGTTTAGGTATCCGATTAAATAAAAGGACTTAATTGCGTAAAACGAAAATTTAGGGGTTATTTCTACAAAGGGTTGAATTGTTAGTGGCTTTATAAATTGAAGCCTTAAAGTGGTAATTATGCCATTATTAATGTATGTGGACGGTAATGGGAAAGGAATATAATGATTTTTATTTAATTATAAAGGACATAATAGTAATTAATTAAAATGTTAATATATATCATAATAAAACATAAGTTAAAATACATGTTATATTTTTGTTCACCACCGAAACAAAAAATAAGAAAGAATAAAAGAAAAGAACTAGGTTCGGCCATTCTTTCAAGCTCAATCGAGGTTCCTTTTTTGTTTAGTTTTTGATAATTTCTACGTTTTTGAAATCGTTGCTTCGAGTACTACAAAACTCATGCTTGAATTTTTGATTTTGATGAATATTTTGAGTTGTGCCATTGTTGAAAGCTTGTGATTTTTGTTGTTTGATGATGAAATATGAAAGATATGTTTTAGATTAACATGTTTTGTATTGGAGTTTTAGATGATTTTGAGTAATTAGGACTAAATTGCAAAAATAATAATTTGAGGGACTAAAATGTGAAATAAATGAATTATATGGGTTTGTATGGTTATGGGTAATATTTAGCCTAGCTTGGGTATGGAGAAATTTTGTGTCTTTTGTGTTTTGTGTAATAGGGACTAAATTGTAAAAAATGTAAATGTTAGGGGTAAACTGGTAATTTTTCCATTTATGTGTTTTTGGACTAAATTGAATGAAAATATGTTTGAATGAGCTTAATTTGAATATGTTTAGATCAAGAACCAAAGAAATAGGATTTGGATCGGGGGTAAGCGAAAATTGTCGACTAGCTGCCCTGTTCCATTTTGTATTGTCCAAGGTAAGTTTATAAGCAAATAGATGTGTTTAATTGTAGTTAAATGCTAATTATATGGGCTATTATGAAATGTATGAATTTATATATGCTATGGTCGAATATGAAAAGGCTTGGCTACTACATTTCTGAATTCATTTCGACCGAGTTATGACGTCTAAAAGCCTCGTATGAACCTCAGGAATAGTGAGGATACATATGTCATGACATAGGATTCCGATATATGTGTGCGAGTAAGACCATGACATCGATATGTGATTCCGATATGTGTTTACGAGTAAGACGCTGTCTGGGACAGTGGCATTGATATGGGATTACATGTAAGACCACGTTTGGGACGTTGTCATTGTATGATTTGTGTGATTATCCGAGTGTCCTATCCAATTCCGAATGGTTCATCGGGCAAGGGTAAATTGAGTTCGAATGTGTAAAATGAGCTATATGCCAAGTATGAACTATCTTGTTACTTACTTGAGGTAAGTTAAGAAAACACCTTGGCTATTTGATACAAATCTTGTAAGATGCAAATAAAGAAAATATGTGTATGTGATATGTGTATTTGGATTTATGAATGAGTAGTTAATATGTCATGAATAACCCTTATATATGTATATATGATGAGGTATATTCAGTTATATAGTTAATATATGTATATGAAATATTATTTCGATACTTGAGTTTATGTACTTGAGTGAATATGTACTAAGTTTTAATATGTCTATTTGGCTTTGGAAGTTGATTATTAATATGTTAAAGTGACTATATGAGTATTCGGCTAAATAAGAAGTATGTGTATAAAATGTCCTATTATGATTCTTGAACTTATTTAAATGGTATATTTATGCTTGATTATATGGTGATATTTTGGCCTGAAAGTTGAATGACATTTGGTTAATTAGTTTAGGTGAGCATTCGGCCAAGGTAAAAATGGTACATGGAAATGTATTATTGTATCTCATTTGTAGGTTTATGGTTAAGCATTGGTGATGACAATATAATTCAGTTTAGCTTAAAACGGGTTGAATATATTTTTGAGCTGTCTATTTGCTTATGGCTTACTAAGCTAAGATAGCTTACTTTGTGTATTTATGTTTACTCTTTATTATAGATTTGGAGCCAAGCTACAAGCTCGGGGACTGTCAGCAAAGTTCATCACATTATCAACTATTTTGGTATCTTTATAAGTTAAACTTGAATTATGGCATGTATAGGCTGGAATGTGATTTGAAAAGTAGAATTTTGGTTTGTATAATCTAAGCCATGCGAAAATGGCTAATCTTTTATGTTGAGTTCGGTTAGGCTTGGTTGTGGCTTAAATTTATTTTGGTTATGATGTTAAGTGTTATAATGGAATGATGTTTGTGATAGGTGGTTTTATGATTTGAAAATGGTTAATGATTTGGATGAATACATGGCTGTTTTTGTTAAAGTATACATAGAAAAAAATAATGCGAATATGGTAGTATTATTTAAATAATGTATAATGTGTAATTCGGTAATACATGTTGTTAGCTAAGTTCGGATATAATATAAGCTTGTTAAAATATGGTTATTACATGACATGATATACTTAAGTTTTAATTGTATGCCTAATTATGGTTAATGTCTTATTCTTGTGATGTATAATTAGTTATATAAGTTGGTTTGGAAATTATATAGTAATGTATTATAAATTATTTCATAAGATAAATGTATGTGAGTTAGTTATGCCTAACTTGTGATTCGGCAAATGCTTTTATAAATATTTATGCATATGAGAAACTGACCTAATATGTATTTTATCTTAAGGTATATATAAATATGATGATGATTTATTATATGTTTTGATTATGCATTGATAGGGAACATATATTGTGTTATAACAAGTTATGTATTAATAAATTACATGCATGTTATTTATAGGAGAATAATTTTTAGTAAGTTGACGAAATATGTACTACTGTAATGAGCCAAATATAACATGGTGAAATTGGAATGTTTTGGTGTACTTGATTTTATGGGTTCTACTTATGAATAAATTTTCAGATTGTAATAGAGGTATAATGCTGATTGTATATTTTGTATAATCTATAAGTTGAATCCATGTTGCATTCACTTATGTGATGTTAATGAATAAATTGACTATTCTTACTAATAATAAATGACTTAAAAAATTGTTTAAGTATATTCCTGTGATTATTTGAATTTTTGACTTGACTGGTAATACCTCATAACCCCAATCCAACAATGGATACGGGTTAGGAATGTTACAAAATTCTTGTCCATACGACCTGAAACACGGGCGTGTGACTCGGTTGTGTGTGGCACACAGCTAGGTGAACACGACCTTGTGTCCCTTGTAGGTTTAATGTAACGCCCCGTACCCGAGACTGTTACCGGAGTCGAACACGAGGTGTTGACGGACTTAATTCATTTGCTTACACAGTTCATTTTAAAATTTTCAGACAAGCTGGCTAACTGCATCACAGTCACTTTAAAAATCATATCTCTAGTTCCAAAACTCGAGAATCGATTCCGTAAATTTTTCCTGAAACCAGACTCATATATCCATCTTCAAATTTGTTTCTAGAATTTTTGGTTGGGCCAATTAGTACAGTTTATTAGTTAAAGTCTCCCCTGTTTCGGGGTTCAACTACTCTGACCTTCATGCATTATGACTTAGATATCTCCCTGTACAAGGATTCAATACTTATGCCATTTGTTTCTAATGAAACTAGACTCAAAAATTAATCTATACATATAAAGAATGACTTCTAATTATCTTTGGTTAATTTATAGTGAATTTCCAAAGTCAGAATAGGGAATCCAGAAATCGCTCTGGCCCTATTTCACGAAAACTTAAACATCTCATAAAATACGGCTCATATGGTCGCTCCGTTTCTTCCATATGAAAATAGACTCATCAAGATTCGATTAAATAATTTATTCATTATTTAATTACATTTATACTAGTTTTAGTGATTTTTCAAACTCACATCACTGCTACTGTCAGCATCTAGTTTAAGGTATATTTCACCTATTTCATAGTTTTCCATGAATCAACTAGCCATTTGTCATACATAGCACCAAAATGATCGTGATTAACCATTCCAATGGCTAATCATTACCAAGCATTTCCATACCACTCAATGAACAATATACAAAATGATTATAATGCTATGCTCAAAAAATATATATAAGCCATTTTCGCATAGCTATCCGAATATATATACATTACCAAAAGGTACTTGATTAACAACAAAGGTCAGTCCTATACATGCCATTATCAAAGTTCAACTAAAAGAGTACCAAAAGGGCTTTGATAGTGTGGACAACTTCGACTTTAACACTCCCGAGTCTGATAGCTGACGAACAAAATCTATAAAACAGAGAATCAAAGCAACAGAGTAAGCATTTTAATGCTTAGTAAGTTTAAGTAATGAAATTATTTACGACTAAAGTATAGCGTTCATATGACTAAATGAATAATTGCATATACGCATACTCTCAAAATCATACTTACTTCACGCTTCAACCAGTATATATTCATACACAGGGGATCAAACCTAACTAAGGCTGGAAGTTTGTTAATCAATTGAGCGAATACTATTTAAAAGGAATCAACTTTCCGATGCATATACGAAACATACCTTATTGTTTGGATTTTATGAGCGTATTAATTGAAATTATTACAGCAAGATCGCTCAGTTCCAAACCCAAGTACCTTCGGAATTTAGCCAGATATAGCAACTCGCACAAATGCCTACGGGACTTAGCCCGGATATAGTAACTCGCACAAATGCCTTCGGGACTTAGCCCGGATATAGTCACTAGCACAAATGCCTTCGGATCTTAGTCCGGATATAGTAACTCGCACAAATGCCTTCGGGACTTAGCCCGGATATAGTCACTAGCACAAATGCCTTCGGATCTTAGTCTGGTTATCATCCGAATAATCATGCACATATTTCAATAACTCATAACACATCTATATTTCATTTTCATTACTAGAACTCAAACACAAGACACTTATCAACCATTACCATTTTCGGCTCAATAGCCACATACAAAGGGCATGATTTTGTTTTGCTTTATAACATGATCTCTATACGCATTCGGTTGCCCGTCATAAGTATAAACCAATTACCTCAATATATAATTCAAGTAGAATCATTATATCACCGTTTATTTGTTACACTTATATGTCATGACTTAATCAAATCATAAACTGAGTTCCATTACTCGAAGACTTACCTCGGATGTTGTCGAACGACTTCAACGGCTATTCAATTACTTTTTCCTTTCCTTTATCAGATTTAGTTCCCCTTTGCTCTTGAGCTTAATTTAACAAATAAATTGATTTAATCATTTTGAACATCAAAGAGAAACTCAAGGTACTTAGCCCATATATACATTAGACATTAGAGTCATATATATATGAAATCATGAATCAAATTCAACATATTAGCCAATATTCTCCTTTAGCAGATTATCTAAGTCAAGATAAAATCATCAATATGCTTACCTATAGCCGAATGTGCAACATCAATCTATCACTATCACCTACATCCTTAATTAAAGGCCGAATATATGCAACATCAATCTATGTATTCATTCATGTGGTCGAATATACATATTCCAATATGATATCATTTCCATTTCATTTAACACTTAACATTTACCACATATCAATTAACTAATTTTGTTTATAATTACAAAACTCTTCATCTATTCATGCTCTCATATTCGGTCATCCATACCTATACTAACCATATAACTAAATAATTTTAAGTTTAAACACAAATACAACATTTTAGCACCATGGCCGAACACCTCATGAAGTTGCTAAGACCCATCATTTTCAAATTCTCACACACACTCACATCCAATCCTTTTTATTAAGCACTCAAACTCAATCATCTTCATGCCTCATCACCACAACATCAAACACCAACCAAGAAAGACAACATCCATGGCCGAGTATCATCTCCATCAAATAGCAAAAATTTGAACCATGGGCTAGGTAGAATTCAAACTAACAACTAAAAATATGCATGAATTTCATGGAATAACATCAAACATACCTCAACCTAGTTACAAGCATGGCCGAACTTCTTCAAACCTTTCTTCTTTCTTTTACTTGGTTTTTCGGCCAAGAAGAACCAACTCTCACTTTGTTTTCATCACCCTCCAATTTCCATTACTTTATTACTAACCTTTTATTTTATTATTTCTAACACAAAATATTAACACAAAATGTTTATAATATGTTTTAACCCATAGCATGGCCGGCCACTACCTAAAATTTTCGGTAATTTGACATGCAAGTAGAAGCATTTTCTAACATGCATTAATAGATCCTTATAGATTAACCTATCACATTTCAAAAGTGTCACACATAAGTCCTATTAACTAAATTCACATGCAATCGACTAAATCGAGGCTTAAAACTTTCACACATTCATATTCACATATTTTAGACAATAAATATTATATTCAAATACTTCGGTGACTTGGTTTAGCTGTCCGAAACCATTTTCCGACTAGGGTCAATTTAGGGCTGTCACATTTAATGCATGCAAGTCAGGTTGTTACACGGTCTAGCACACGGGCGTGTATGGCTTTTTCGAGAGCTACATATCCTGGCACACGGGCATTTGGCTAGGCCATGTGACCCAACACAGAGAGTTACACAGGTGAGGACATGGGCTGGGACATGACCGTGTGTCCCTATTTCGATTGTTATATGGCCTAAGACACGAGCGTGTGTCTCAGCAATGTGAGGCACAAGGCCTGGCCACATGTCCGTGTGACCCCTACCGTCCAATTTTTCTAACTTTTTCTTATACTTTCTAAATGTTTACAATTTGGTCCTAAATTGTTTCTAAGGTATTTCTAGGGCCTCGAGGGCTCGATTAAGGGATGTTATGTATGTGATTAAGTGAAATTAGAATATGTTTTCAATGATGTATGATATGAAGTTTTTAATGTTCGATTTGTATGGCATTCCTCCGTAACTCTATTCTAGCGATGGATACGAGTTAAAAGTGTTACATTTAGTGGTATTAGAACCACGGTTTAGTCGATTCTAGGACTAATGTAGTGGAGTCAAGTTTCGTATATACATTCCATATATACCCTATGATAGTGTGATGTTTTTGATCTGTTCTAACATTGTATTTTCTTATAGATTCAAGATGTCAGCTGAATCGAACTGAGCTATAGCTAATGAAGCTAAAAATAATGTTCAAACTTCGAATCCTGAAGCAAGTAATAGTGCCTCTATTCCACAATCTGTTGGTGATAAGATGAAAAATATATTTCTTGAAATGATGAACCGATGGTTCAATGAGTTCAAGCAAGCAAATGGTGCAACTCCGCCACCTCCACCCCCTATTCTGCCTACTCCGGTGCCCCTGAATGCTCCAAACCCTGTACTTGTGATAGTTACCTGAGTATCAGTAGACAAAATTTGAAAATATGAAGCGGAAGGATTCAGAGGTATGATAGATGATGATCCTTTAAAAGCCGAGTATTGGCTAATGAATACAAAGAGAGTTTTTGCAGAATTTTTATGCACCCCTAAAGATTGTTTGAGGTGTGCAGTATCATTATTGAAAGATGAGGCATATTTATAGTGGGATACTTAGAGCGATGACATAGAATAATCGTGTTAATTAGGATTTCTTTTAGAATGAATTCAAGAAAAAGTATGTTAGTCGGCTGTTCATTGATAGAAAAAAGAAAGAATTTCTCGAGTTAAAATAAGGAAATCAAACTATAGCTAAGTATGAACGTGAATTTGTGCAGCTAAGTAAGTATGCTCGTAACATCGTATCAAATGAGGAGGAAATGTGTATTAGATTTGAAGATGGGTTGATTGATGATATCCGTATGGCTATAGCAGCATTAAAGTTATGAGAATTTGTAGAACTTTCAGAGTGGGCTCACAAAGTTGAAGAAATTTGTAAAAGAAAACGACAGTCAGATTCAAACTTTTGAGATTTTATAAAATGGGGTCATTTAAGCCTACTCAAAAATCTCCATCAAAGAAATTTAGAAATGACACAAGTCGATCAGCTGCTTTTTTAGAGTTCACTGGTAGAGAGAAATCGAGATAAAGCAATTTTCAGTTAATTAATTATCCAACGGCTAGTGTTAGAAGTGTAAGAAATGTTCAGAGAATTATTCCTATGTGTGATGAATGCAAAATGTTGAGTGAACTATTCCTATGTGTGATGAATACAATAAAAAGCAATTTGGTGAGTGTCGAACAAAGTTAGGAGCTTGATTTCATTGTGGGTCTACTGACCATTTTCTTTGTATTTGTTCAAAGAAGCAAAATGATTTCGGTAACCAGTCAAACAAGCCTGAAGCAACTTCTTAGAGAGGTAGATATCTGGAAACATTAGAAATGCTACTCCTGGTCAAGGAACGAACAACGAAATGAATGAACGGTCTGAAGCAAGAACACCAGCTAGGGCTTATGCAATCCAAGCTCGAAAAGAGGCTACTACTCCAAATGTTATTGTGGGTACTTTTTCTTTATTTGATATTAATGTATATGCATTGATTGATCCAGGATCAACTCATTCATATATATGCACTCCATTAGTAGACAAAAAGAAATTACCTATTAAGTTCATTGAATATACCGTCAAAGTTACAAATCCTTTGGGTCAGCGTGTTCTAGTTAATCAATTATGTAGATCATGTCCACTGAAATTTAGGGGTTACAATTTTCCCGCTAGTTTGATGTTATTACACTTTGATGAGTTTGATGTGATTCTGGGTATGGACAAGTTGACTCTGCATGATGCTGTTGTGAATTGTATAAGAAAGCATATCGTGTTAAAATGTCAGAATGGTAAATTGATCCAAATTGAGTCAGATAGATTGGACTGTACATCTAATATAATCTCAGCTATGACGACATAGAAATTTGTTAAAAAGGGTTGTGAAGCATATCTCACTTATATAGTTGATTCTAGGGCTTTAAGATTGAAATTAGAATCGGTTCCGATTGTGTGTGAGTTCCCAAATGTGTTTCCAGAAGAATTACCAGGGTTACCACCGATCAGAGAGGTTGAGTTTGCTATTGAATTAATGCCGGGAACATCTCTGATATCGATAGCTCCATATAGAATGGCACTTATAGAATTAAAAGAGTTGAAAGTACAATTGTAAGAGTTGGCAAATAAGGGTCTTGCTCGGCTGAAATTTTCTCCTTGGGGTGCTCCTGTGTTATTTGTCAAGAAAAAGGATGGATTAATATGACTATGTATCGACTATCGACAGCTCAACAAAGTCACGATCAAGAACAAGTATCCATTACCATGTATTGATGATCTGTTTGACCCATGGAAAGGTGTGACGATATTCTCAAAGATCGATATTCATTCTGGTTATTATCAGTTATGGGTTAAAGACTCGGATGTGTCAAAAACTGCGTTCAGAACCAGGTATGAACATTATGAGTTTCTTGTAATGCCATTTGGTTTGAGTAATGCACCTATTGTGTTTATGGACTCGATGAACAAAATTTTCAGACCTTATTTAGACAGGTTTGTTGTTGTATTCATTGAAAATATTTTGATTTATTCACGAGATAAGATAGAGCATGCCTAGAATTTGAGAATTGTTTTACAAATTTTACGTGAAAAACAACTGTTTGCTAAGTTTAGAAACTGTGAGTTCTAGATCCATGAAGTCAAATTTTTGGGACATGTAGTTCCGGCAGGCAGCATTAGAGTTGATTCGAGTAAAATTTCAGCTGTGGTAGATTGGAAACCTCTGAGAAATGTATCAGAAGTCAGAATTTTCTGGGTTTAGCCAGATATTACAGAGGATTTGTCGAGGGATTCTCGATTATTGCTATGCCATTGACGAGATTGTTATAAAAAGATGTTAAATTCAAATGGTCCGAGAAATGTCAGTAAAGTTTTAATCAGTTGAAAGCTTTATTAATCGAGGCATCTGTATTGGTTTAGCCAGAGTCCAGTAAAGAATTTGTGATTTATAGCAATGCTTTGTTGAATGGTTTGGACTATGTTTTAATATAAGAAGGAAAAGTGATAGTGTATTCTTTTTGACAGTTCAAATCGCACGAAAAGAATTATCTGACTGACGATTTAGAGCTTGCAGCTATTATTTTTGCTTTGAAAATTTGGTGACACCATTTGTACGAAGAAAAATGTCATATTTTCACTGATCATAAAAGTATGAAGAATTTGATGTCGCAAAAAGATTTGAATTTGAGACAACGTAGATGGGTCGAGTTATTGAAAGATTACAATTTGATCATTAACTATCATCTAAGAAAGGCTAATGTTGTTGCTGATGCTTTGAGTAGAAAACCTCTATTTTCTTTACAAACGTTGAGCATGCGATTGATATTGATTGATGATGGTTCAATTTGAGCTAAATTAAAAGCTAAACCGATGTTTTTGCAATAGATTTGCGAAGCTTTGAAATGTGATGATATTTTGATCGCTAAACAAAAACAAATTGAGATGACACCTAATTCATATTTTCATGTTAGTTTCGATAACAATTTTTACTTCAAAGGCAAAATTTGTGTTCCGAGAAATTTTGATCTCGTTCAGAAGATTTTACAAGAAGCTCACACTAGTAGCTTGTCGATTCATCCCGGTAGCAATAAGCGGTGATTTGAAATAGTTGTGCTAGTGGCCAGGTATGAAACGAGTTATTTCAAAGTTCGTATCGAGATGTTTGGTTTGTCAGCAAGTTAAAGTCAAGCATCAGGTACCTTCTGGTTTGTTACGACCTGTAATGATTCTTGAATGGAAATGAGAATGTGTCACGATGGATTTCGTATCGGGATTGCCTTTATCCTGAGAAAGAAAGATATTGTATGGATCATTGTAGATCGTTTGACGAAGTCTACTCATTTCATTCCAATGCGTACAGATTTTACCCTCGAGAGATTGGAAAAATTGTATGTTACTAAGATTTTTAGATTGCACGGTGTGCCACTTTCGATTATTTTTTATAGAGATCCGCAATTTACGTCTTGATTTTGAAACAAGTTACATGAAGCTCTAGGTACTTGATTGCATTTTAGTATAGCATTTCATGCTCAGACTGATGGTCAGTTTGAGCGAGTAATTCAGATACTTGAAGATATGCTTCGATGTTGTGTTTTAAAGTTCGAAG
The DNA here is from genome assembly GCF_007990345.1 of Gossypium hirsutum. NCBI lineage: Eukaryota > Viridiplantae > Streptophyta > Magnoliopsida > Malvales > Malvaceae > Gossypium > Gossypium hirsutum. The sequence continues at coordinate 85,646,386 of NC_053426.1, forward strand.
GTAATTGGGAGAGATTCTTATCGTTAGTTGAATTTGTATACAACAACAATTATCAATTGAGTATTAAGATTGCAGCGTACGAAGCTTTGAATGGTCGTAAGTGTCGAACTTCATTATACTAGACTAAGCTCAGTAAGAAAAAGCTGTTAGATGTTGATTTGATACGGGAAACTGAAAAAAAAGTTAAAGTGATATGTGACAGTTTAAAAGCAGCTTAGCACTGACAAAAATCTTACGCAGATTTGAAAAGGAAAGACATTGAATTTCAAGTCGGCAATAAAGTGTTTTTAAAAGTGTCACCTTATAAGGAAGTCCTTCCTTTTGTCCGGAAAGGAAAGCTTAGTTCGCGATTTACCAGACCATACGAAATCATTGAAAGAATTGGGTCAGTAGCCTATAGATTAGCTTTACCGTCAGAGTTAGAAAAGATTCACAATGTATTTCATGTATCAATGTTATGACGGCATCGATCAGATCTTTCACACGTGATTTCAACTATTGATGTTGAAATACAACCTAACATGACTTATAGTGAAGAACAGATCAGAATTCTAGCTCGAGAGGTTAAAGAATTGAGAAATAAAAGTATAGCTTTAGTGAAATTTCTCTGGCAGTGTCACAGAATAGAAGAGGCTACCTGGGAACCGGAAGAAGCTATGAAAATGTAATACCCAAACCTCTTCTCTGGTTAGATTTTCGAGACAAAAATTCTTTTAAGGGGGAGAATTGTAACAGCCCGTTTTCAATGAAATCAGAACAGTGGTTGATGTAAGTAAGGTCGTATAAAATTTTCGTTAAGAAATTTTGACGTTTGCATGTTTAATTACGTAAAAAGGACTAAATCATAAAAGGTGCAAAAGTAGAGTTCTATTAGTTAAAGGTATCAATTAGCTAGAAAACTCTAAAGTGGATGGACTTAATTGGAAATTCAACCATTCAAAATGTTAGTGGACATTTATGGACACAATTTTAGGTGATTTTAAGTTATAAGTCAAGGTTAAATTAATAAATTAACAAATTAACTTAAAATTAAACTAAATGAAATATGGAATCATCTTCCTAATGGAATTCACCACCGAAATTTAGAATGGAGGAAGCCATTTTTAGGGTTTGCAGTTCAGCTAAGCTAAGTTGGTTCATGGTGAGTGTTTTTCATCCTGTTTTTAATGATTTTTATGTTTTTGAAGTAGTTTTAGTTTAATTTAGCTAGCCCAAGGATCAACTTGTAAAATTGTTAAAGATTTAGGGTTTTTCCATGAATGTTCTTGCATGATTCTTGATGTTTAATGAAAGATTATGGGCCATTGTTGTTAAATAAACAAGTTTTGTAAAGTAATTTTTGATGAAAATGTCATTTAGGGACTTGTAAAAGTAGTAAAAGTCTATGTTAAATTCATGAAATAAGGGTTTGTATGAGTTGATATAGGTCTCTAGAGAAATCGGCTAGCTTGATAAAAAGGATGAAAATGCTTAGATTTCAATTTGTAATCTTAAGGACTAAATTCTAAAAAGTTAAAATTTTATGGGAAAAATTGTAATTTTGCAAAAATATGAAATATGGATTGAATTGATTAATAGAAGCATTAAATGAATTGAGTTTTTATATTTAGATCAAGATAGACCTTGTACGGATTTAGATCGGGGAAAAGCTAAAGCCTTAGATTAATCGACTTCGTTGTTACCCTCAAATCGTCGAGGTAAGTTCCTAGTGTTTTTATACGTAATGAATTTCTATGTGTAATTGTATTATGAAGCTTTAATTATTACATTATTAGAAGAATAATGATGAATTGCAGATACATGCCCCTGTTTGTACTTCGGTACCCCTGAATTGCACATACGTGCCCTGTTTGTACTTCGGTACCCCTAAATTGGACATACGTGCCCCTGTCTGTACTTCAGTACTCCTAGATGTACTTTTGTACCCTGTTTAGACTTCGGTAACTTTGAAATTGAATAATATGTAAATCGTATTAAATTTATTGTTAGATTAAATGATATGCTATGTTCTTACTAAGCTTTATAAGTTTATTTGTTCATGTGGATTGTTTTGTAGATTGTTATTGCTGACACTTTGGACAGATCAAACCATCAGCTCACACTATCCAACAAATTTGGAAGTTTTTGTATCTCTTAGGGTAGTGGCATGTATAAACTTTTGCAGTTGAATTTGAGATTGAAACGTATTTAATGTAATTAGATTAAGGGACGATATGCATGTTATTGAATGTAATTAGGTTATGTTTGCAATGATGTATGAAATAAATGTTTTAATGTTCCATTTGTATGGTAATGCTCCGTAACCATAGTCCAGCGACGGATACGGGTTAGGCTGTTATACCTTTGAAGTAGCTCAAGTATACCTACATGGAGTTGTTAGTATCAAAGACTTGAAAAAATGGGCCACATTCAAAGTTAATGGACAATGTTTGAAGCACTACTGGGGTGCTCATGTGTATTGTGACAAGCAATACATTCACCTCTGAGATGTTTGAGTTAGCAATTTTGTTTTTATTTTTCCTTTCTTTAATTTCTTTACTTTTTGTTTTTATTATTTGCTATCATTAATTATTTAATGTTCTTTTATTTCTATTTTATTTCTTAGTTTAATAAGCAGTTTTTCTAGATTTTTGGAGACGGAATAAAAGTGTGGAATTATCAATTATGATACTAAGAAGACTTTTCTGCTACATCTTAGAAGTAATAATACCGCGACAAAATAGGTAAATGTATGTTGAGGTATGAGGTAACATGGGTTGACCCAAAAGAATAGTCCAATGGGTAAATTGTTCTCAGCATCTCGCAGCTCCTTCAAACGGCAAGTGTTGCACTCCTTAAAGCAATTAGAGTAAAGGATTTCCCTCTTTAAGCTTTAGCAGTTTCAACTAGCTGAAGAGATGGTCAAGGCCTAGGAACAGCAAGCTCAATATTGGATTTATGTGAGGAGCATAGATTTGGCTCTTAAACATCCCTCTTTACTCTCAATTCCTAAAGATGCAGGGGAGTCAGCTCGAACTCCTGCTGCCAAAGCAGAATCTGCGTATTTGGGTCCACTGACGATGAAAGGGACATTGTACTAAGGATCCTAAAAAGACGACATCATTAAATCGTGAGAATGAGGAAAAAGAAGCAAAAGATGAAACTACCACTACTGCCACCATGAAAGGTAAGGACCCTATTCCACCGACTCCACTAGCTTCCACGATTGCATAAGACCGTGACATCAATCATCTTATTAATGAGCTTATTGAAACTGATAAGAAGGGGGATGAAATGAACCCCATGAAGAGGAGGCTACGGTATAAAGTCAGTGCCCGTAAATCCACTTGCAAGGTCAAATGAAGTAACTATACTCTAGTCTAAGCCAGGAAAGTTTTTCTTTTCCTACCTCATGCATTATATTTTTTTTGCCATGACAGTTTTTGTACATATCTATATTTTTGTTTTTCTATTACATATTTGTACATACAATGAGGACAATGCATCCCTTAGGTTTAGGGGTGTATTGTGCATTTAGGTTGCATTATATATCTAGTACGTACGCTCATTTTAGTCTCGTTAAATTTATTTTGCTACTGCCATGTAACTACTAAGTACTATTTTGCTTGTGCGAAGTATAATCTTGACTTATGATGTTTGATGATGAGCTCAAATTCTTCAATACACTTAGAACATGTGATAGGGGATTAGGTGAGTTTAGCTTAGGTTAGGTTGCTTGAAGATTACCACCTGAAAATGAGATGTCCTAGCCTAAGTTATTTTTGGACTATAACAAGCATATTTTAATGAACTTAGAGACTTTTGAAGACAAATTTAGTCACATTGCCACAACATTATTTAAATAAAGGACAGTAGACACTCCAATGCTTAGAATTGCCAAGTAAATCAACACCACTTTGTTTTCTCCATCGTGTTGTTGACTAGAAAGGTGAGTCCAAGTAAGAATACGTAATAGAGAAAAGAAAATTAGGGGCACTCCACTTTAGTAACAGGCTGAGTAGCTAAGGACTTAGTTGTTTGCTCCATCCATCTTCTAAGTTTGGGGGTGTGATAACTCTTGAAAAGAGTTATATTTCATGCCTTTAGATCTAGCTAATTGCATGTACTTAGGTACATTTAGTGGTATTTTAGGACATTTTATTAGTATATTTATTGTTTCAATTTTACATTAGGAGCTTGGACTATACTTAAATGCTAGTTATTTTTAATTGCTTGTGGAAGGGTTATGTGTGGTTGTGGATTGTCAGGTGCAGATTGAGGAACGAGAAGTAAAGGAGTGAAGGTTTGTCGGGGTAAAGGTTGGATAGTTTGTCAACACGAATGTCATGGCAATACTGAGATGATGTCCAGTCAGCACTCAAAGCGTACTGGTCTTAGGCCCAGTTGGACTTGTACCAGATATATCTACCTGAAAGAGAGGGAAGAAAATCACGAACTGTTAACTTAAAGCCAAAGAAGTGTAACAACCCTAACCCGTATCCGTCATCAGAATAGGGTTACGGAGCATTACCAAAAACTTCGTCATCAGAATAGGGTTACGGAGCATTACCAAAAACTTTTAACTTAAAACATTCAATTACAATCATTTATAAAACACATCATATTCCATTCAAACACATGCATAACATCCCTTTTTCGTGCCCTCGAGGCCTTAGAAACACTTTAGAAACGATTCAAGACTAAATCGAAAACATTTAGAACTTCATGGCAAAATATAGAAAAATTCATACTACAGGGGTCACACGGCCGTGTGGGTATTTGAAGTAGGGACACACAGTCATGTCCCAGCTTATGTCTGTGCCCGTGTAACTCTCTGACTTGAGTCACACAGGCAAGCCACACACCCATGTGCCAGGTTGTGTAACTCTCAAAATGCAACTTATAAAAACCTATAGGGGACACATGGTCGTGTTGCGTGATTGTGTGTCAAAGACAACTGAGACACACGCTCGTGTCTTAGGCCGTGGGAACGAGAATATGGCCATTTTCACGCCATTTCATTCACCTTAAACATGCTCACACATACAAGTCGTTTGTACCTATTTCAAACATTCAAAAATGTACTTGAAACATGAATAACATAGTTAAATCAAAATGACATCTATCCACACAACTAATATACCTTAAAGGCAAACAAAACAATCAAATTTGACTAAACATTTGTTAAATTTAGCCATAAATCAATCAACCAATTGAACAACTTATATACTACATTTACTATAATGTTCACATATCATTTTCGTACTCATAACCACCAATATGACCATTCACACAACTCAATCAATACCATAGCAACTTAACCATATGCCAACACAAGCAGAGCTACCAAAACTAGCCATTTAACAACTCAATGCACTATCTTATTCCACACCACACCAACATTTCATAGCATACCTTTATATTCATCATTTCAACTATCATCATTTAAGTACTTAGATACCAAACTAACAACCATTAAAGTACCATACATACATGTCAACATAACAAATATTTCATCACTTAAAATAGCATATTTACAAGCCAAAGATAATGACTAATTTAATCAAAAAAAGACACCTATACAGGCCATTATAACCATGACTTAAAATCATGAAAATCTACTAATATAGCCAATGGATAATGCGATGGATCTCTGACTAGCTTCCAACCCGATTAATCTTCTGATAATTTATAAAGTAAGAGAAAGACAACCATATAAGCAATGAATAATTAGTAAGCTCGTAAAATCTTAAACAAAATATTCCATTTTAAAGTTGGACTTTATAAGTCATAAATAAACATATACCAATGCTTCAAGATTTATCAAACTATATAACTATCATCTCACAAATGAATATGTTCATTAACATCCCGAATAATTTTCATTTATAACATAATAAGGTCTTATAAGCAAAATACATAATCATCAACCTTTTCTTAAAACGGTGAATCATTTCATTTACTTACTTACCATACCATTTATTTAGCATAAGCTTAATTACGTTATCAATTTGCGAATCAGTGTATCTATTCATAGCATAAGTAAATTCCTTCCTTATAATTCCTTAACTCAACAATTTTTTTTATTTCATCATATTTCATCACATCTATGAACTTATCATTTCAATATCTATTCTCACTTGTTTCATTTGCATAACTCACAAGACATAAGCCTAAACATCTACCATAACCACAAGCTAGTGCATTTTAACATAACTTTTTCACATTTAACTAATAGTCATTCTGTAATTCATCATTTGTCTCAAACTTTCCTATAAACATGTTATTCGTGCAACAGCCCGTTTTTAGTCAAATTGGAACAGTGGTTTCAGGACCATAAATCCGAAGTCAAAATATTTATTTTATTATTATTTTAATGTTTACAGCATGATTGAATTTTTGTGTGAAAATTTCGTTAAGAAATTTTATCGTTTGACTATTAATTTGATAAAAAAGAACTAAATTACGTAAAGTGTAAAAGTGGGGTTCTATTAGAAAAAGTATTTAATAGCTAAGGAATCTTAAACTGGAGGTCCTTCTGTTGTAATTATACCATGATTAGTGTAAGTGGACAAGTATGGACAAGTATTAAGTTATTTTCATGTTATATAACCAAGGTTAATTTTGTAAATTGGTAAATTGTGATAATTAAAAACAAATAAAACAAGCCATCATCTTTTCTTCTTCATTTTGGAACCAAAAATTAGGGCTAAAAGAAGCCATTTCTTTTCTCTTCATTCGGCTATGCTATCTTTGCCAATTAATGTGTGATTTTTGTCCCGTTTTTAATGATTTCTATGTTTTTGAAATCGTTGCAACTAGGTCTAGCTAGCCTAGTGGCTATTTTGCAAAAATGTTAAAGATTTTGAATGATGCCATTGATGAATACATGTGTGTTTTGATGTTTAATGATAGATTATGAATGCTTGTGATGGATATACAAGTTTTGTTAAGTGATTTTTAGTGAAAATACAAATTAAGGATTAAATTGTGAAATATGGAAAGTTTTAGGTTAAAATGTGAAATAAATGGAAAATATGGGCTGCTAGGGACCTAATTGAAATTCAGCTGGCATGGGTTTTGATTGAATTGTATGAATATGTGTTTTTATGAAATGAGAACTAAATTGTAAAAGTGGTGAAACAAATAGGGAAAATGTGTAAAAGTGCTTTAAAGTGTGTTTTAGACTAAATTGACTAGAGGAATTATTAAATAAGCTAAATTTGATATCATATAGATCAAGAAAAGTGAAACTCAGAGTTAGATCAGGGGAAAAAAAAGTTATCGACTAATCGACTTGTGTCATCGTTTTTACATCCGAGGTAAGTTTGTATGTAATAATCATTGTTATAATTATGCTTTAAATGTTTTGATATTACATAAATTTTGTATATGAGACTATAATCATGTTCGACGATGATTCGGCTAATTATGTGCACTTAGTGTACGAGATCGAGATAGCTTTGGCTATATAAATATATATTTGCACTTAGTATGCGAGATTGATACAGCTCTAGCTATTTATTTGGCACTAAGTGTGCGGGTTTCCCTAATATCCAAAAATATTCCATATGGCTTAACGGATATGTCAAAGATGTTAATGAATATGAGTTAAATACGGAAAGGTACAGGTATGTACAGGAAACAAGTAATACACTGAAATGATGAAAATTATGGAAATTACATCTAATTTGGTGGATGCAAATGTGGTAGGTTGATGATTCTTAATGAGATATGTTATGTTATTATTTTGGCTTAATTTGAATTTATATGATGAGTTGATATAAATGCTATATGAACTTATTAAGCTATAAAGCTTACTTTTTGTATTTCTCTGTGTTTGATAGTGAATTTAAAGCTAGCTCGGATTCGGGGATCGTCGGAGACTCCATCACATTATCCTACTATCACTTTGGTACCTTTTGATGTCTATGTTTTGAGTATATGACATGTATAAAGACTTTGGGTTATTTTGGTTATCAAATGATAATGATTTTGGTCATTTGAAATGGATTGTAAATGTATATGTTTTGGATTGTATATATAGCCATGTGAGTTGACTTATATTGGTGATTTTGATGATGTATATAAGTGTGCAAATGACCTTTGTTTTGAGTCTGGTAATTGTTCTATAAATATTAATTGTGATGGGTAGTTTTTGAATTAGTATTTAGAATATGAAATAGTCCACGTTTGAGGAATGATATGTTGTGATATTAGGTGAAATAATGCATGTTTGAATGTATCCATATTAATGATTTGAAATTTTGGGTATTAGTATGAAAATGTTTGGCATAATGTAGATTATGTATACCTTGTTGTGGTTGGTAATAAAATGGTATGATTTATGGTTGGATGAGTTTAAAAGAATGCCTATTAATACTATAATTTGGTGCCTTTGAGTTTGATGTAGGTGAGCATAAGTTTGGGTAGCAAAGTGGCTTGGTAAATAGCCTATTTTTGTCTACACGGGCAGAGACACGAGCGTGTGTCTCAGCCATGTGCGACACATGGTCAGATTACACGGCCATGTGTCCCCTGGTGTTGAATTAGAAATCAAATCAATATGCTCCACACGGCCTCACACATGAGTGTGTGACTTGGCCGTGTGGCATAAGTCAGTATTCCCTATGGGTTTGGCACAGCCTAGCACATGGCCTGGCACACAAGCATGTATGGCCATTTTTAAGGCACACGAGATAGTCACACGGGCGTGTGTGTTGGTAGTGTGAGCCAAGTCAGAGAGTTACACAAGTTCGGACACGGGTTGGGATACGGCCATGTGCTTCCATTTCAAGTGTCCACACGGTCTGGGACACAAGCGTGTCTATTGGCCGTGTGAGACACATGGGTGGGCCACACGGGCGTGTGTCCCCAGTTTTTGAGAAAATTTCTTAAGTGTTCAAAAAGTTTCTAAAGTTTTCAGTTTAGTCCCAAACCACTCCCAACGCAGTTAAGGGCTTCATAGGCTCATATTAGGGACGAAATGTTTACTTGTGATTGTATTGTTTATGAATTGATTTATTTATGAAAGATGTATGTTTAAATGTGTGAATAGTCCGGTAATGCTCTGTAACCCTATTCCACCGTTGAAAACAGGTGAGGGGTATTATAATTCGGGAATCTCTTACTTTCACTAAACAAGATTAAAGCTAAATGAATAAATTAATCATACCTGTTATACATTTACAAAGAACTTATAGCCTTAGTATTGAAAATTATTCATCGTATGCTTCCTGTATTATAATAATTCAACACAAACTCATTTATATATGTATATAAATAGATAACTTTAAACGAATAATTATCAATATAACGATACTCATATATGATCAAGTAATTCATTGAACATTTAACATTTAACATTTACTAATATCTTGACTATACATTAGCCTTTAACATTAAAATAATTTTATAAATTCCATTCACAGTTAGCCCAAAAAACTAGTAACTTGACTTGGATACTCTAGTAACTACACCACACCAAATGTAACACCCTAAACCCAGCCTAGACGTTATGGTCGAATCTAGCGATGTTACGTTGAAGTGTTTTCGCAAAGTATAATATCATTGAAAAACCCGTTCTATATGTAACCTCTTTGTGATCTTAGCAAAGATTTAAGGATATCTCATTTATTTTCAAAATTTAAGTCGTTTGACAAAAAGTTACCCATCTTAAATTTGTTTTAAAACATTATTCTTGCGGAAGCTTAAAAAAACATGTTGCGTACACGTGGTGATTTGGAAAAACATTTATCTTTTTGAAAACTCCCATCCTACTACTAGCAGATATAAGTCAAAAAAATAAATAAAACCCCAAACTTAGAGAATAAAATTTATAGAGGCCTTATTACATTAATAACACCCAAAATAAAACCATTTGTAGTTTAAAACCCAATAAAAAAGTCCGAGCAATTCTATGGCCACCTTCGAGTCCCTCGCGGCACAGACTCGCCTAAGCCTGGGGATTACCTGTACAGATAAACAGATGGCTAAGTTATTAGAACTCAGTGTGTAATCCCATATCAGATAATCAATTAGAGTGCATATACAGTTTGGGCCTAAGCCCAATTCAGTCATGGTTCAGTTTCAGTCAAGGCCTTAGCCCATCAGTGTATCAGTATCAGTGTGGGCCTAAGCCCATATCAGTAACAGTATAGTACAGATATGCAATCAATAAATCCTACCCAACCAGCCTTTACACTCCATCTCCGTCCAACCCTACACTTCATGTGGGGATAAAATCAACCCACCCATCCCTGCACTCCAAGTAGTACCGGTTGCGACACTAATCAGTATGTGCAGCAGAGCTGCTAGTACAGTACACTTCCTCCAATCACAATAAATCCCATCCCCATGCAACATATCATACATCATGTTATAATATCATATATGTGATCAATATATATAAAATGGCATGTTCAAACATAATCATACATTTCATAGAGGGCATATCAGTCATTTTACCATGTAGGGTCATTTCAATCATTTTATCAATTAGGGGATCTAGGTACGCTTACCGACCCAACAGTAGGTCCATAGTCGTCTCTGGCGACCCGCGCAACCTTAACAGTTAACAGTGAAAATAGGCCCACGGCCCATATTGCGGCCCATGTGGACCCACACGCCCGTGTGGCCCACATAGCCCAGAAATAGCCTTGGCCGTGTGGATTACACAGCCTGGTTTAATATTCTTCACACATTCGTGTGGTTTAGCCGGGTGGGGCCCACATGCTCTTAGGGCCTAGACGACCCAATTTAGCCCGAAATGGCCCAAGACGGCCTCGGCCCATGAAATCGCTCATGGCCAGCATCATTGATCAAACGCCCATGTTTAGTCACACTGACCACCACACGAGCGAGCACACGCCTGTATAGCGTAATCGTTTGCTCATTTCGGCTTTTGCTGATTTCCGTAGATTAGATAGTGTTTACACACCTTGTTTGCGAAAGTGTGCAAATAGTCCACGAGCACTCCAACCTGTCTTCAATCACAAGCTTCGGTTAATCGCCTAGTAATCGAATTAACAAAAACCCTAACCAAAACATTTATCCAAAAGATTACCTATCACTTGTTTTGATCGGTTGATTAAGGCTTGAACACTTAATCCGTTACAAGAGACTAATCACTAGGCCTTAGGGGTTACCTGCATTCCAATCAAACCGTATTAACCATTAATCAAATGAATAGTTTGAACTAGATGAATCATCACTTACCAAAAATACAAAGTCAAGATTAGAAGAAAGGAACAATCGGCCTACACCCACATAAGAGCTGAAAGTACACAATATGATAGAGGAAAAATGGAACAATTGCACCCTTATCAGAAAACGACAGTACAGGAAGATGTTAGGTGCAATACTAATATGGCAAAGAGGGAGAAAGAAAAAGAATCACACCCATACCAAAAGTCAGACTTACCAAAATGCAAAACTGATGAATATGAATGACTACAAAAACAGTAGAGAGCAATGAAGGGAAAGTCGGCACAGTGAGGGTAAGAGAAGCAGTAGTATTTCGCCAAGTACAATCGTTTGAGAGAGCTAGAGAAGGAGAAGCAATCGGTCAAGAAAAAATTGATTAAGAGAGAGGGAAAAAGAAGCTGAGAATTGGCCAGCCAAGAATCGATTGAGGAGGGGAGAAGCTGAAATAATTTGTCAAACAAAGGCCACAAAAAGAACCAGAAAACCGAGAGGAACTTGCCAAAGCCGAAAGTATTGAGAGGAAAAGAGAGGGAGAATAAAGTCGTACAAGGCAGAAAAAGAGATACCCAAAAGAACCTTAGACACTATTTGGCCTCCAAGAAGAGAGAAAAGAACCAAAATGTTACTAGTCACCAAAATGAAGAGCAATTGACCAACCCAAAGCCGAATTCTAAGTGGGCAGATTACCATTTTGGAACAAACTCTCCCCCAATTCAAATCCCCATAATTTCTCTTAAAATCCCTCCTCAAATCACTCAAACTAATCCCTCAACTACTCAATTCAAATTCCCGTCAACCACTTTAGTATTTCGGTCAAACCACAACATTCCCATGGCACAGCAGCAAAATAAACACTTTATTGTGTCCACTAGGATTCGAACCTCAGACCTCAAGTAACTGCCACACGCCACTTATCCTCTAGACCAGCATGCCCATTCTGTCATGTTTTACCCATTTTGTTTTTTTAAAAGCCTGCTGACTAAAGACAAAGGTTTATCCATTAAAACAAAATTTTTGCCTAAGCCAAGGCTTGAACTCAGGACTTCTCAAACACTTCTCAGGACACTTAACCACTAAAGCAAGCATGAATTTACGCAACACAAACACACAAAAATAAATACTTAAGATTTGGGGTGTTACAACTTTACCCCCTAAAAGAAAATTTTAGCCTTGAAATTTACCTGATTAGAACAGATGAGGTTATTGTTGTCACATCATCTCCTCGGGTTCCCACGTGGCCTCCTCGGTTCCATGGTTACGCTAAAGTACCTTAACCAGTAGGATAGAATTCTTTCATAAGACCTTTACATCACGCTCCAATATCTGCACTAGTTCCTCCTCAGACGTTAGATCTAGCTTAACCTCAATCTGCTCAACTGGGATAACATGCGTAGGATTAGAGCGGTAGCGCCTCAACATAGAGACGTAGAACACATCATGAATCCGGTCTAACTCTGGAGGTAACTCTAACTGATACGCAACCGGTCCCACACATTTTAATATGAGGTAAGGTCCAATGAATTCAGGGCTCAACATACCCTTCCGACCAAACCTCAATACTTTCTTCTATGGCGAGACCTTGAGAAAAATGAAGTCCCCTACAGAATATTCAATTTTGTTACGCTTCAGATTCACATACGACTTTTGTCTATCTGATGCCGCCTTCAGTCTATCCCCAATTAATCTAACTTTATCATTGGTATCAGAAACTAACTCAGGGCCCAAAATACGTCACTCGCCCAACTCAGTCCAACACGAAAAAGTATGACACCTACGACCATATAATGCCTCGTAAGGTGCCATCTATATGCTAAAATGATAGCTATTATTATATGAAAACTCTGCTAAGGGCAAGTAGTCCTCCCAACTACCTCAAAAATCTATCACACAACTCCTTAACATGTCCTCCAGTATTTGAATCACCCTCTCTGATTGACCTTCTATCTAAGGATGGAATGCCGTACTGAAGTCTAATCTTATACCCAGAGCTTTGTGCAGCTTCCTCCAAAACTAAGACATGAAGTAAGGATCCCTATCCGATATTATGGAAACCCCCATGCAGTCTCACTATCTCAGACACATACAGTTTAGCTAGCTTTTGCAAAGAATAATCAGTACGAACTGGTATGAAATGGGCAGATTTGGTCAACTGATCCACGACGACCCATACTGAATCCTTCTTAGTAGGCTTTAAGGGTAGCCCACTAACGAAGTCCATAGTCACTCTCTCCCACTTCCAAAGTGGAATCTTAACTAGCTGAAGCAACCTAGAAGGTAACTGATGTTCAGCATTAACTTGCTGGCAAGTCAGACATTTGCTCACAAAATTAGTAGCTTCAAGCTTAAGACTTGGCCACCAATATAACTCACGAAGGTCTCGGTACAACTTATTTCCACCAGGATGTATAACATAAGGACTACTATGCACCTTTTGCAGTATAGGCTGCCTCAAATCAATATTTTTTGGTATGCAGACTCTCCCACGGAAACAGAGCACCCCTTCACTATTCAATCCAAAATCTGATGTCTTACCACTCTCAATCTTTTGGAATCGAGGACCTAGTGACTCATCCTCCAACTACTTACCCTTAATCTACTCAATCTACATCAGTTTAACTTGGAGCTTGGCCAACAAGCTACCATCATCAAATAAACTGAGGCGAGCAAACATTGCCCTTAGATTAGTCATAGCCCTACGGCTCAGTGCATCGTCCACCACATTAGCCTTCCCAGGATGGTATTCGATCCTACAGTCATAGTCTTTAAGTAATTTAATCTATCTACGCTGCCTAATATTTAGTTCTTTCTGAGTGAGGAGATACTTGAGGCTCTTGTGATCCGTGTAAATGATACATTTCTCACCGTATAAGTAATGCCTCCAAATTTTTAGTGCGAATACCACTGCAACCAACTCCAAATCATGCGTCGTATAATTCACCTCATGAGTCTTAAGCTGACAAGACGCATATGAAACCACCTTACCCTCTTGCATCAACACAAATCCCAACCAATATGTGATGTATCGCTGTAAACAGTGAACTATTTCCCAGACTCTGGCTGTATCAAGACAGGGGCCTCAGTCAGAAGTTTCTTAGGCTTCTCAAAACTCTCTTACTATGCATCAGTCTAGTTAAACAGCACACCCTTACACAACAGCTTCGTCAGAGTGTAGCAATCAACGAAAACTCTTCAACAAATCACCGGTAATACACTGCTAGTCCCAAAAAACTGCAGATTTTCGATACAGTCTTAGGGGGCTTCCAATCCAGAACCGCCTCAATTTTCTGAGGATCAACCCTAATCCCCTCAGTAGATACCACATGGCCCAGAAATGTTACCTCTTGCAATCAGAGTTCACACTTACTGAACTTGGCGTACAGTTGTTTCTCCCTCAGAATCTGTAAAACCACTCAGAAATGTGCATCATGATCATCTTCAATTCTCAAATACACCAGAATGTCATCAATAAAAACCAATATGAACCGATCTAGATAGGGCTGGAACACTCGGTTCATCAAATCCATAAAAGTCGCTAGTGCATTCGCCAATCCAAACAGCATCACTAGGAACCCGTAATGACCATAGCGAGTCCTAAACGCTGTCTTATACACATCAGTCTCTTTAACCCTCAGCTGATGGTAGCCTGATCGGAGATCAATTTTAGAGAAAATCGAAGCTCCACGAAATTAGATCTAGTCGGGGGTACTTATTCTTAATGGTCAATTTATTCAGTTGTCAATAATCGATGCACATGCGCATGGATCCATCCTTCTTTGTCACAAACAAAATCGGTGCTCTCCATGGAGACACACTAGGTCGAATGAACCCACGATCCAATAATTCTTAAATCTGAGCCTTAAGCTCCATAAGCTCCTTCAGTGCCATTCTACAAGAGGTGATGGACACTGGAGCTGTACCAGGGAGCAGCTCAATCCCAAACTCAACTTCAAAGTTTTGAGGTAACCTAGGCAGTTCATTAAGAATAACATCTGGAAAATGTTTAACTGTTCTGATATCCTTAATAGAAGAAACCTTAGAATCTGAAACATCGATATAAGCTAGATATGCCTCACAACCCTTACAAACCAATTTTTCGGTCCTTAATGCAGATATCACATTTGACAAGTAATTCTGATGCTCCCCAATTACAACTACCCCGTCCTCCTCTACAGTTCTTAGTACCATTCGTATCGCAGACATGCCCCAACCCTTTTCAAGCACTCACCCTAATGATGTCTCCCGCAGTCCGCACAGGGCTGCGGTCCAGTAATAGCAATAGGGGCCCCAACTCTGACTGGCCCATCAACTCTGGCCTTTTTCTTAGGTCACAGAAATGAACTTGAGGGCTCTGAATCCCTCTTGTTCCTACCTCTTTCCCTTTTACGGTTCTGGCGCTTAGCGTACTTCACATCTTCGACGATCTTTGCATTATCCACTAAAGCAGCAAAATCTTGCTCCCTCTGTGAAGCTATCAGAACCCTTAAACCATCCCTGAGGCCGTCCTCGAAACAAACACAATGCTCATATTCAGTTGCCACCATCCCACGCGTATAGCGGCTAAGTTGCAACAATTCAACCTCATATTCGGCCACTGATTTATCCCCCAAAGTCAGATTTAGAAACTCCCTCCTCTGGGCATCGACATAACTAGCGCCCGTATATTTTCCTTGGAAAGTGGTCTTGAAGAATTCCCAAATCAACCTATCCGGCTGAGTGCCCTCTTTAACTGTGAGCCACCACTGGTAAGCCTCATCTCTCAATAGTGACACTGCACCCTTTAGTTTCTTCTCAGGGGTACAGTCGATATCATCCATAATCTTTTTTGTGGCCTCAATGCAATATTTAGCCACATTAGGGGCAACTCCTGCAATTCCCCTAAAAATCTTAGCTCCATTGGACCAGAGTCATTCCGTAACTGACCCGCGGCCTACAACACCAGTGTTGGGTCCAAAGACCCTCTCTAGAATCTGTAACATGGCCTGGGACAATGTGTCATCCCCAGCCACATGATCATGAGACCCAGTCTCAGTAACAGGTGAAGCTGGTGCCTCTCTAGCTTCAATGTTAGACATGTGGCCAGATGACAAAGACCCAGCCCGAGCACTTCCACGGCCTCCGCCACGTCCTCTTGTACCCCTTCCACAAGTACCTCTGGTGCTCATATCGAATTACGCTTTATCTGTATTAACAATTTTATGCATCAGTTTACAGTTTTAGTGTTTATTAATAGATATTTTATGGAAAATAGTATCAATAATTTAGGGTTCGTTTTCACGGATCGCAGTCTTATTACAGTTTTAGTTTACCCTAAATAAAGTATTTCAGTACGTCTACTACTTATAGTATTCCTAGTATTTCAATTAATCAAACAACAGTTTTAGAAGACTTACAGAATTGGCTCCGGAGACTCGGTGTACCATACATTCAGTAAAACTTTTCAAGATACTTCAAATCATTTTGAAATAGTTCTTTTTAAAATTTAAGTTTTATAAGAAACCCAAATGTTGCAACCTGGCTCTGATACCACTAAATATAATACCCCAAACCTGACCCAGACGTTATGGCCGAATCTGGTGATGTCACGTTGAAGCGTTTTTGCAAAGTATAATATCATTGAAAAACCCGTTCTATATTTAACCTCTTTGTGATCTTATCAAAGATTTAAGGATATGTCGTTTATTTTCAAAACGTAAGTCGTTTGACAAAAAGTTACCCATCTTAAATTTGTTATTAATTTTAAAATATTATTTCTTGCGGAAGCTTAAAAAAACATGTTGCATAAACGTGGTGATTTGGAAAAAAACATTTATCTTTTTGAAAACTCGCATCCTACTACTAGAAGATATAAATCAAAATAAATAAAATCCCAAACTTAAAGATTAAAAATTATAGATGCCTTATTACATTAAAAACACCAAAAATAAAACCATTTGTAGTTTAAAACCCAATAAAAAAGTTTGGGCAGTTGTGTGGCCACCTTCGAGTCCCTCGCGGCGCCGACCCGCCTAAGCCTGAGGATTACCTGTACAAATAAATAGATGGGTGAGTTATGAGAACTCAGTGTGTAATCACATATCAGATAATCAGTCAGAGTGCATATACAATCTGGGCCTAAACCCAATTCAGTCATAGTTCAGTTTTAGTCAGAGCCTTAGCCCATTACAGTATCATATCAGTGTGGGCCTGAGCCCATCTTAGTAACAGTAGAGTACAAATATGCAATCAATAAATCCTACCCAGCCAGCCTCTATGCTCCATATCAGTCCAATCCTACACTCCATGTGGGGATAAAATCAACCCACCCATCTCTACACTCCAAGTAGTACCGCTTGCGGCACTAATCAGTATTTGCAGCAGATCTGCCAGTACAGTACACTTCCTCCAATCACAATAAATCCCATCCCCATGCAACATATAATGCGTCATGTCATATTATCATACTTTTGATCAGTATATATAAAACGGCATGCTCAAACATAATCATATATCTCATAGGGGCATATCAGTCATTTTATCATGTATGGGAATTTCATTCATTTTATCAATTAGGGGGTCTAGGTACGCTTACCGACCCAATAGTAGGTCCATAGTCATCTCGGGTGACCCGTGCAACCTTAACAGTCAAACAGAGAAAACGGGTCCACGGCTCATATTGCGGCCCATATGGGCCCACACGCTTGTGTGGCCCACATAGCCCAGAATGGCTTTGACCATGTGGATTACATAGCTTGGCTTAATATTCTCCACACATTCGTATGGTTTACCTGGGTGGAGCCTAAGTGCCCATGGGGCCCAGAAGGCCCAGTTCAGCCCAAAATAGCCCAAGAAGGCCTCGGCCAATGTATCGCTCATGGCCGGCCTCATCGATCAAACGCCCGTGTTTAGTCACACCGACCACCATACAAGCGAGTGCACGCCCGTGTAGCATCATCGTTTTCTCATTCTGACTTTTGCCATTTTCCATAAATTAGATAGTGTTTACACACCTTGTTTACGAAAGTATGCAAATAGTCAATGAGCACTCCAACCTATATTCAATCACAAGCTTCAGTTAATCGCTTACTAATCGAATTAACAAAAACCCTAACCAAAACATTTATCCAAAAGATTACCTATCACTTGTTTAGATCGGTCGATTAAGGTTTGCACACTTAATCCGTTGTAAGAGACTAATCACTAGGCCTTAGTGGTTACCTGCATTCCAACCAAACCTTATCAACCATTAATCAATTGAACAGTTTGAACTAGATGAATTATCACTTACCAAAAATGCAAAGTCAAGATTAGAAGAAAGGAATAATCAATATACACCCAGACAAGAGTCGAAAGTGCACAATATGATGGAGGCAAAATGGAACAATTGCACCCCTATCAGAAAATGGTAGCATAAGAAGATGTCAGGTGCAATACTAATATGACAAAGAGGGAGAAAGAAAAAGAATCGTACCCATACCGAAAGCAGACTTACCAAAATGCAAAATCGATGAATAGGAATGGCTATAGAAATGACAGATAGCAATGAAGGGAAAGTCGGCATAGTGAGGGTAAGAGAAGCAATAGTATTCAGCCAAGTACAACAGTTTGAGAGAGCCAGAGAAGGAGAAGCAATCAGTTTAGAAGAAACCGATTGAGAGAGAAGGAAGAAGAAGAAGAGAATCGGCCAACCAAGAATCAATTGAAGGAGGGGAGAAGCCAAAATAATCTATCAAATAAAGACCACAAAAAGAACCAGAAAACTGAGAGGAACTTGCCAAACCCGAAAGTATTGAAAGGAAAAGAAAGGGAGAACAAAGTCGTATAAGGTAGAAAAAGAGATACCCAAAAGAACCTTAGACACTATTCGGCCTCCAAGTAGAGAGAAAAGAACCAAAATGTTACCAGTCACTAAAATGGAGAGCAATTAACCAACCCAAAGCCAAATTCTGAATGGGCAGATTAAAATTAATAAAATAGAAAACTCGAAAATATAAGGCTATATGGACTCGAACTGTAGACCTTTTCGACACCAACTCTCCCCTAACTCAAATCCCCATAATTTCTCCTAAAATCCCTCCTGAAATCACTCAAATCGATCCCTCAACTACTTAATTCAAATTCTCCTCAACCACTTCAGTATTTTGGTCACACAACACTCCCATGGCATGGCAGTAAAATAAAACACTCCACTACGCCCAGTAGGATTCGAACCTCAAACATCAAGTAACTACCACATGCCACTTATCCCCTATACCAACAGGCCTATTCTGTCATGTTTTACCCATTATTTTTTAAAAGCCTACTGACTAAAGACAAAGGTTTATCCATTAAAACAAAATTTTTTCCTAAGCCAAGGCTTGAACTCAGGACTTCTCAGACACTTCTTAGGACACTTAACTACTGAAGCAAGCATGAATTTACGCAACACAAACATATAAAAATAAATATTTAAGATTTGGGGCATTACACCAAAGGCATCATAGATGCATAGCAGTGGCACCGAAGTGCAGACAGGGGCACAAATGTGCAAACAAGGGCACCATAGTATGAATAGAGACACCGAAGTGTATACAGGGGCACCGAAGAGCAAATAAGGGCACCCTATTGGCATGCCAATCTTATCCTAGTGATTACTACGTTCAACCGGGCCTTTCATGTAATCCATTTCCTTTAAACATGTTTATCATTCAAGTGCACTTCATTGTTTCTGTACACATGATATAACATCAATAGATATATTCATATTGTCAATGTGCCATCACAAAGATCAATATCATCTATTAATCACTTTCATATTTCTCAATACACATGCTATAACAATTCAAAATCATGTTGAAATCACATATATATCATATCTCATAAATATTCAATAGTTTTCTAATAAATCCTTTCTCACTTTATATTCAGTTATAATATTTCAAGTTTCAGCTCACATTTTTAACATCATATATAAGTATATACATTCATGAATCAAAATTAACATTATTTATATTTATAGGTATGCGCAATTCTATACCTATGAGCTTACCTGGCTAAATTACAGAAATGTCAATATATGAGGGCTTTTTGGTAATTCTTCATTCTCCTCGATTTTCCACCTGATCTTGATCTAAATTAATATTTTCATTCAACATATTGATTTAGATAGTAAAAAAATGCATTTTATGCAATTTAGTAATTTTTAACATTTTTACAAAATTACCCCTAAAGTTTTACTTTTATTCAATTTAGTCCCTGAGCATAAAACGTGCAAATTAACCATTTTTACCCAATATAGCCCATTTATGCAACAATATCAAAACAATTCCTTGTATTTTTACTATTTTAACAATTTAGTCCCTAATCGACAAATTCATCAAAAATTACTTAATAAAATACTTTTAAATAACAACTAATATTTCAAATTCATCATTTAACATCTAAAATCACAAGGTTCAACAATGACAACATTAAATATCTTTAACAGTTTCAAAATCGAAGGTACAGGTTAGCTGGACCTAGTTGCAACGATCTAAAAAATATAAAAATTATTAAAAAAAGAGCCAAAATCATATACCATGCAATAGGAAACCACCATGGCCGAACCTAACTGATCGGCTATTTAACGTCACAGCAATAGTCTGCAAGCGTACACTGTCAATGCAAGTATAGTAGACAGATATGAGTCTATCGGATATCGATCCCATAAGGATGGTTGTCTTTTGACTATCAATGTCAGTGCAATAAATAGATAGAAATGAAATAAATTGTGAAAGTAGTTGCCGAACCAATAACATGAAAACAATAAGATAAAATATGATAATGATAAACTGGGATCCCCAACATGAATATTCAACAGAATACTAAGTGCTCGCAAGTGATAAAAGGATATGTGATTGTCAATACATTAAATTGCAGTGAATATCTTACCAAGCTTAACTTCTATATTTAATCTAATACTTAAACATGCACACTAACCACACCTTCCGATGATGGAAATGGAGCATTATTAAGAATAAGTGGATTAAATTCCTCCAATCCTCAAGCAACTTCTGTTGTTATGCTTGTTAGCTTGAATTGTTGCTGCACCTTCCAGTGTCCGTGACCGCAATAACACTTCCACGCTAAAAACATTCAAACCCAAAGATTAAACAGTAAAAGCAAGATTGAATAAAATAAAATTTAATCCAGAAATCATGTATGCTTCTGTACAAACATGAAATAGAAAGTAATCACCAGCATTTAGAAAAGAAATATAAAAGAGACAAGTGGAGACTACTATTACTAGGAAAACTCGACTTGATCTCTCAACTCCCTCTTGTGCACTCAGGGCTCCTTGTCAAGAGCTAATTTGCATGCCTTTCACGTCGGTTCACCCGTAGGAGGCGTAAACAGCCATAGCCAAAAAGCTTCAAAAGATAGGTTGAAGAAGATAATACCCCTTAAAAAGCCTCTCCTCTATTTTTCCTTTTCACATGAATATTAATATTTATCCAAATAGCATAGGTGTCTTTTCATCATAATCATGCTACCTTTGTACGTACAAGTTGGTTGTACTAGACTGGACAACTCACACATTTTTGTTATCCGGATAGTTGTCAGGTGCGGCGACAATTCTGGGCGCAATCTAGAAATACTCATGTAGTGACATCATTACCAAAACAAGACAAACTTAAGGATAAATAGGCTATGATCCATTGAGTTATAAAATGCAATTTACTAAACCAAAAATGCTAAAATGTGTGCTAAAGATAACTAAATGGGGAGAAATTAATCAATAAGTAGGGAGAAAACATATGTTCTTTCTAGTACTATCACACCCCCAAACATGAGTTTTTACTTGTCCTCAAGTAAAATAGAAACTAGCAAGGCTACACAAGAATTCACTAAGGCAAATGACCATTCTAGTAACTTGAATCACTTAGAAACCCAAAGAATGAGTCACATTCAGATGACAAAATATTGCATCGACAATACATAATTATGAATGAATAAGATTGCAACTTCATCAAAACTAGCATCATGTTTCAAATCCTAAATTCTATCTAGTACTACAACATTTATTGTACAATACTATGTATCTATGAAGATTATAAATATATGTCTTTTTTTTGTGTGAATAAGGGATATCATTGCATTACTGTACCCTTGTTCTTGAGAAGTAACGATGGAGTGCAACATACCCCCAGGGAGTACGTAATTGCACCGAAACACACTCATACAATGACAACCTTTGGCCAGATTCATTTTTCTAATGATTGTATTAGAGTGTTCCCTCTTTAACATTTCACAATACACCTACTTTGAAGTGTCTCTTATTCATAACTATATATATAAGTAGTTGTAAAAGGCAGATTCATTCAAGATTCGAGAAATGCTACTAGTCATCCATTACAAATGCAACCTAAATTATTCATCAAAGAATTGAAGATACAACATTTAGTCAACTTTATCCAACTTATTCATTGATAATTTGTAACACCCCTAACCCGTATCTGCCGCTAGAATAGGGTTACCAGGCATTACCTATCAAAGCACAACATATAATATACATTTCTCATACATGATTCAATTTCACATAAATATCAATCTAACATAATCATATTGTCCCTTATAAGGTTCTACAAGACCTTAAAACATGCTTAACTGAGATTCGAGACTAAACTGATAACATTTGCAAACTTTGGGAAACTTATAAAATTTTCATGCATACAGGGTTCATGTGCCCGTGTGAATAGGCCGTGTGCCTCACACGACCACCAGACACACCCGTGTCACAGGCCGTGTGAAAACAGGGAATACATACTAACTCGAAGACACGCTTGTCTGCTATGGCCGAGGGAAAACTGGAGGAGTTACTGACTTGGGTCATGCGGCCAGTCACACACCCATGTGTCAGCCCGTGTACCACACACGGCCAGTAGACACGCCCTTGTGTCTAGACCGTCTCAAAACTGTAGGGTATACTGACTTAAATTTGAAGGGTACCCCAGGGGATACACGGCCGTGTAACATGACCATATGTCACACACGGCTGAGACACACGCCCGTATCTCTGCCCTTGTGGACAAAAATAGGCTATTTGCAAAGTCAATTTGCCACCCTTTCCTCATGCACACCTAGCAACAAAAATGGAGCCATTTCAATACATTAATAAGCAACCAAAACATGCTATTTCATACACATTTCATGCCATTTATACATCATCCTTTTCACTACTCAATTCCACAACCAAAAACATGCCAAATCAAATTGATACTTTAACTAATATCCGCATTTAGACATATCCCGAATCATCAAGCATTTACTGAACTAAAATGGCATCCAAATATCATCTTAAAATATACCAAAACTTACCATTTCTCAAACCATAACCTATCATTAACAATTTACTAAATACTTATTCATCAACCTATCAAAATAACCATATCATGTCTACCAAAACATAAGGCATCATAAATACATCACATATTACATATTAACTCATAACATAAGTCAAATTCAACTTCATTAACAACACCATTTACAAGCCAACTCACATGGCTAAATTCAAAGTTCAAAACATACCAAAATGACACTAGCCTATACATGCTATATACCATATATACAAAGCTTCAAAAGTACCAACAAGTTGATCAATAGTGTGACGATGTTCCTGATGATCCCCGAATCTGAGCTAGCTTCAATTATCTATAAAACTAGGAAAGCGCACACAAAGTAAGCCTTAAAAGCTTAGTAAGCCATATACAAATAAGTTATCACATGAATCAATATCATTTCCATCAATAGGCAACTATAAGTAAACATTTATAAGATCACAAACCTTTCTCATTATACACATATTCAATATCATAATTGAATTCATCAAAACTTCCCTTTCATTACTTGTATGAATCTTGTACATACCTGAGCCATTTAACTCATTCATACATTCTTTCTCGACTTGACTTTGCCCGTTGAACCATTCGGAATAGTTAAGGATACTTGGAAATCACATAAAGCTCATACAATGTCATATCCCAGATATGGTCTTACATGTTATCACATATCGATGCCACTGTCCTAGACAGGGTCTTACACGAAATCGAGTAACGATTCCAATGTCCCAAACATGGTCTTACATGTAATCAAACAACGATGTCAATATCCCAGACATGGTCTTACACGTAATCACAACACAATGCCAATGTCTCAAACATGGTCTTACATGTAATCACATCTCGGTAACCTAATGTCATGGCATTTGTATCCTATACTATTCCTAAGGTTCGTACTAGACTTTCAGATGTCGTAACTCTGTCGATTCTTGCTTGTACTTGCTCATTCAACATTCATAATAATTCAATGACAATTAAACATGTATAATTCAATTTAAAGACATTAATTTGCATATGAACTTACCTCATAGTCGGAATAGAGGGACTGAATCGACTATTCGATAACCTTCGATTTTCCTCGATCTAAATCTGATTTCTTTCTTTCTTGATCTATATACATTCAAAATTAACTCTTTTCTTCATCAATTCATTCCATTTCATCCAAAACACATAATTTGGGCATTTTACACATTAGCCCCTATAATTTCACAGTTTCTCAATTTAGACTCTATTTCATAAAAACACAAAATTCATGAAATTCAATTTAACCCATGCTTGAACGAATTTCATAGAGACCTCTAGCAGCCCAAGACTTTCATTTATTCACACTTTTAACCACTCAATTTTCATATTTCACAACTTAACCTCTTTTTGACATTTTTGTCAAAAATCACTTTATAAAACATTAAAATCTATCATCAAACTTTCATAATTCATCATCAAGCATTCAAAAACACATGAATTCATCAATGAAAACTTTTAAAATGTTAAGCAGTTTTGCAAATTAGTCCTTGGGCTAGCTAGTACTCGAGACAATGATCACAAAAAAGTAAAAATTATCAAAAATAAAGCTCAAAACATACCTCAATCAAGCTATTTTTAGCTATCTTCTTTGCTTCATTCGGCCATAAAAGATGAACATAAAGATGGCTTTATGTTTTGTTTTATTAAAACATAAGTTAATTGTTAATTTACCAATTTAACCTTGGTTTAAAACATTAATATACATATAATGGATGGCTATTCATGTCAATTCCCATTATCCATGGTCTATTCACAACATAAGGACTTCACATTTGATTATTTATAGCAATTAAGCACTTAAACAATTCGAATGCAACTTTTTGTATTTTACGCGATTTAGTCCTTTTGTCAAATTAACCATCCAATCGATAAAATTATTTCACGAAACTTTCACACATATATAATCACATGCTATAAACACTAAAAATAATATTAAAATAATTTTATGACCTTGGATTTGTGGTCCCAAAACCATTGTTCTAATTTAGCAAAAATCGAGCTGTTACATAATTCACATGATTAAATAATTAAGCATTAAATGTAACAAAAATTTTCAAACACATTTGCATTAACCACAAATAAACCTTGCATGCTTCATTAAACTTAAAACATTTTTTTGAAATGTGGGATTTCCAAACCCCATATGCATTCCCCCAAACTTAAAGTTTGCATTGTCCTTAATACACTAAAATTAAAATACAATGACAATAGAAATGCAATGACAATGTGCACTAACAACAAATTAAAAATTAAAAATTACAACTACGTGCAATGCATGAACACTATAGCTAAAAAAATTGAAAATAAACTAACTCAGTTTTCCTCAGCCACAGATCAAACAGATCAGACGGCTAGGTCACTTTTGATCCAACGGTGGGATTTGAAATTTTTGATATGCCCACATTCATGGTGAGTCATACGTGATAGTACAATAGTACGAACTTAGTTGACAGTAAAGCCCAAGTGCGTCGACAATGGTACCTAATTATTCTAAAAAAATAAGTAAAACAAATTGGAATAGAAATGAAAAAAAATAAAATAAAATCACATAAAGATAAATTTAATAAAAATTAAAAATTTTCGACCAATTTAATTGTCTCCGCCTACTTTTGATTAATATTCCCAAAATAGTGTTTCAACTGCTGTCCATTCACTTTGAACCGGTGTCCATCATGTAAATTTTTTATTGTGACTGCACCATGAGGAAATACTTCGACAACTTCAAAAAGTCCAGACCAACGTGAGCGCAATATACCCTGGTGTAGTTTCAGTCTAGAATTGAATAATAAAACTTGTTGACCTGCGATAAATTGTCACTAAAAAATAATTTTTTCATGCCATCGTTTGGTTTTTTCGTTGTAAATTGCAGCATTTTTATAGGCATTTCGCCTAATCTCCTCTAGTTCAATGATATCCAACAGCCTTTTCTTTCTAGCAGCTTCATAGTCCATGTTCACTTGCATAATTTCCCACATTGCTTTGTGCTCTAGTTCAACTGGAAAGTGACATGCTTTCCCAAAAACCAATTGATACGATGACATCCCTAATGGAGTTTTGTATGCTATCCGCAATGCCCATAAAGCGTCATCCAGTTTGAAAGACCAATCTTTCCTCGAAGGGTTCACAACCTTCTCAAGAATGTTTTTAATTTTTCGATTAGATACTTCAGCTTGTCCATTAGTTTGCGAATGATAAGTAATAGCTATTCTATGATTAACTCCATATATTTTCAGTGCGGCTGCCACTTGGTTGCAATGAAAGTGTGTACCCTGATCACTAATCAATGTCTTTGGTGTGCCAAAGCGGGTGAGTATATGCTTGTGAAAAAAATTTAAGCACTTTTGCATCATCCTTTACGACTACAACAACTTTAACCCACTTCGAGACATAATCAATAGCTACTAATGTATAAAGATTTCCAAATGAACTTGGAAATAGTCCCATAAAATCCATACCCTAAACATTGAACAATTCAACCTCCATAATTGGCTGCTGCAACATTTTATCGTGTCGGGATATAGAACTAGTGCGTTGACACCTATTACATTGATTCACAAAATTGTGGGAGCCTTTGAATAATAAAAGCCAATAGAATCCTGATTAGGGAACCTTAGCAGTAGTTCACATGCCACCAAAATGGCCTCCATAAGGAGCATCATGACAGTGCTTTAGGATTGGAAGCATCTCCTCTTCTGGAACACAATGCCGAATACTGTTGTCATTGCATACCTTGAATAAATTCGACTCATTCCAATGATACTTCACTACTTCACGAAGAATCTCTCTTTTTTATGGCCTGTAACACCCAATGGAAGTTTTCCACACACTAGATAATTAACCACGCATACCAAAGGGTTGCATCTATAGCAAATAACTTATCATTTGGGAATGCGTTGACAATTTGAAGTATGCTTCCATATTCGCTGCCAACTTCCAATCGAGATAGATGGTTTGAAACTTAATTCTTTGAACCTTTGCGGTCTTTTATCTCGATGTTGAATTCTTGCAACAGTAAGATCCAGCGTATCAGTCTTGGTTTTGAATCCTTCTTCACAAAAAGATATCTCAAAATTGAGTGATCAGTAAATACGGTAAACTTTGCACTGACAAGATAAGAATGAAACTTGTCGAAAGTGAAGATTACAACCAACAATTCTTTCTCTATAGTGGCATAATTAATTTGAGCCTCTGTAAAAGTTTTGCTAGCATAATAGATGGCGTGAATATTTGTCCCTTGCGTTGTCCTAGAACAACACCCAAAAAAAGTCACTTGTATTGCACATAACTTCAAAAGGTTGAGACCAATCTGTAGCAACGACAATGGGTGCATTTACTAGCTACTTCTTTAATTGAATAAATGCATCCAAGCATGCATCATTAAAGAGGAATTTTCAATTCTGTTCTAGTAATGAGCATAAGGGCTTTGCAATTTTTGAGAAATCTCTAATAAATCTTCGGTAAAACTCCGCATGTCCTAGAAAACTGTGAATACATTTCACATTTTTCTGTGGAGTTAATTTCTCAATGATTTCCACTTTAGCTTTGTCCACTTCAATGCCTTGACTAGAGATGTGATGGCCTAGCACAATGCCTTATGTTGCCATGAAATGACATTTCTTTCCAATTTAGAACAAGATATGTGTCTTTACATCACTGCAATACTTTATCCAAATTTTCAACGCAATGATCAAAATCATTCCCATAGACTGAGAAATCATCCACAAAAACCTCTAAAGAATCTTCAATCATATCCAAGAATATTTCCATCATGCACATTTGAAATGTGGCTGGTGCGTTGCAAAGACCAAAAGGCATACGACGAAAAGCAAAAGTACCAAAGGGACAGGTGAAAGTTGTTTTCTCTTGATCCTCCAGTGCAATAGCAATTTGATTGTACCTAGAATAGCGTCTAAAAAGCAGTAATGGACTCTTCTAGAAAGCCTATCCAACATTTGGTCAATGAAAGAAACTGGGAAGTAGTCCTTCCTTGTGGTGGCATTAAGTTTGCAATAATCCATATAGACTCGCCAACCCGTAAGAATGCGTGTAAGAATTAATTTGTCTTTTCCATTGCTAACCACAGTGATGTTACTCTTTTTAGGAATGCATTGCACTGCACTTACCCAATTGCTATCAAAAATAGGGTAAATAATTCCAACATCAAGCCATTTTATAATTTCTTTCTTAACAACTTCCTTCATCTTCTTGTTTAATCTTCTTTTATGTTGCTTAAGAATATGGACCAATTTCTCTTCTTGAGTTACATCTAGTGTTACAGAGACAATAGCTGGGAGAGTATTGTTATCACTAAGAAAGATGTATTTAAGATGAGTAGGTAGTGGTTTCAATTCCAGAGTAGGAGCTTCATCGATAAGTGGCTTGAAAATTGGAGCTGTTCTATTGGCTAAGTCTAAGGATTCAATCTACCATCCATGCCTAAGTTCGATATTATTAGCTTCAACCATGTTGTCACAATTATCTAAGAATTCATCATTAGATGTCACTGCAAACTCCTCAGAAAGTATTGTGGGGGTTAACTTATTTGTCAAAATAGCACTACAGCTTTCTGTGAGTGCAATAGTTTCCATATCACTGAGCTTCTTCTTAGACAAGAGCTCCTTTATAATTTTCCCATAATTTAGAATTTGCACAAGAGCGTCTACTAAAGGAATATTGACCTGAAGTTGCTTCAGTGCACTCAGGAACTGTTGGTACTGCTTATCCTGCTCATTCTCTCTGAATCTTTGTGAAAAAGGAAAGGTGGAGATACATATAATTACGACGACACATTTGATTGTGTTGATAGTTTCGAGGGTCAGACATTAGGCATATGAGTGAAAATTTGTGGAACTTCTTTGTCTGGCACATCGAAAAGCTCTTCAAATTCAACCTTCTCACTAGGGATCACCTCACCAATATCTTGAGGTGCTATAGTAGAGTATGTAGTCAACTCACCAGTTTGTTTACCACTCCTGAGGGTGATAGCCTTGCAGTGTTCTTTCCCCTTCAGGCTGGGATTTTTCGAGTCACTAGGTAATGTGCCTGGTGGTCGAGTATTCAGATTCAAAGCAAGTCGTCCTAATTGGGCCTCCAACACCTAAATAGAAAATAAACTCCCTTGCAAAATAGCTTCTGTGCGAGTAATATGCTCTCGCATTAAAGCCTTAAGAGCTGCTAATGGGTCAGAAGGAGAAGCTTGCGTGTACTTTTGTCATTGTTGTTCTTCAACATGTTGATTCGGTATTGATGAGTGTTGTGGCTACGTCTGATTCTAGTGTGGATGCATCTAACTTTGTTTTGGATGCATCTGAGTGTGCTAATTGTAGTTCTGTTATTGTTGATTATAATTCCTTTGTCTTGAATTATAATTGCCTTGAGTAAATATATTCCCATATTGGAATGTTACAACATTTTTTCCAGAATTCTGAGTTCCCCAAGACTATTGATTACGTGTAAAATTATTATAAGAGGTGCCATAAAAATTATTGCAGATGTTACTGACATAAAAGGCATTCTCTGCATGTTGTGGACAATCTTCATAGCTGTGGTTGTCACTACAAATCTCACAAGAAAAGGTAGGAGCATCAACTTGTTGAGTGACTTGTATAGGTGCAATGTCACTAGTCACTTGCATATTTTTTTATCATATTTGCAAGAGAAGAAACTTGAGCACTAAGTGTAAATATTGTGTCCAATTCAATAACTCCCGGAGTAGTTTTTTTCTTGTGCAACTCTAGAGATAGGATATTGATAATCATTCTGAGCAATTCTCTCAAGAATTCCAACAGCATCATTATAAGTACAATCCAACAAATGACCATTGGCTAATGTGTCGACAAGATTCCTCGTGTGTGACTTCATCCCATTGTAGAAAATCTCAATTTATGTTTCCTATTGAATGTCGTGCATGGGACAACATTGAAGCAAAGATTTATAATGTTCCCATGTAGTGTGAAGATTCTCATCACCCAGCTGATGATAAGCTGTAATATCATTTTGGAGACGAGCATTCATTGTCGATGGGTTAAATTGTAAAACAAATTGTGCTACTAGTGCATTCCTAGAAGTAATTGATCCGGAAAGTAGCCCAAGGAACCATGTACGAGCTCTTCCCTACAAGGAATAAGGAAATAATTACATCTTCAAAGCATCATCAAGAATGCCTTGTTGACTAAAGGAAGCACAAATCAATAAAAATGATTTAAGATGTTCTCGTACATCTTCATGTGGCAGTCCAATATATTGCCCATTAGAATTCAACATTTGAAACATTACTAGCTTGAGTTCAGAATTTCCAGCTTGGATTGCTGGCCTAACAACTCTCAATTATAAGTCATCCAAGACAGGTACTACAAAA